>NC_091497.1:6283263-6442482 GCF_947461875.1 Haliaeetus albicilla | reverse complement strand
AAGGTCCACGGTGAAGTTTTGTTTTCCAAATCAAGACAGATGGGGAAGGCTAGATGACAAAAACGCGGCCCTCCAGCATTTAACTCATTCCGCGGTGCCATTAACACAACAACAACCACCACCCCCAAAAATGTGTCAGCCCCCCCCGCAGGAGAAATGTCCCGTCCCCCCCCCGCCCCGGACGCAGAGAGCTGGGCATCCTCAGGTCTCTGCAGCTACATATGGGCTCATGCCTGACATATTCTGGAGATAAAAATCTATAATCCTTTCCGCCATGGGCCATTTGGTTTTACATCGGAACAACACGTTGCACGGTCGCCGCTTTTCTCTTCCCGAGCAGCGCACAATAAATCAAGAAAGCAATTACGGCAACTCCACTTCCTTAAGTGTCCTCCGAGGAATAATATTTGTCTACCACTATAAATCCCGGCTTCGTTCATTTTCGGCAGAGTTTTTACACCCAGATCGAAATGCGTATTTCGGGGGTGGCCAGAAAGGAGGGAAAAGAGAGAGAAAGAAAAAAAAGAAAATTAAGAAAGAAAGAAAGAAAAAAAAAAAGACTGAGAGGCTCAAACACACCCCGAGCCCCCCCAGGAGCCCCGCGCCGGGCCCAGCCTGTCCCCCGGGGCATCCCCCCGGGGGGGCCGCTCCCTCCTCCCGCCGCTCCCGTTCCGCCAAACCCCCCCGGACCGGCGGGACTGCTTTGAAGTTTTCTCCTCAGATCCACGAAGAGAGGGAAAAGTCCTCCGGTAAACTTCCCCCGCCTTGCGCCCTCCTCCCCGGGCACCGCCGGAGGAGGGAGCATCCCGGGCAGCCCCGGTATTACCGGCAGTACCGGTAGCAGCGGCGGCGCCGGCAGTATCGGTAACCCCGGCAGGGGAACACAGCCGGCAGTATCGGTAGTACCGGTATAGCGGGGGCAGCCCCGGTAGCCCCGGCAGTACCGGCAGCCCCGAGCGCCGCCGCCGCCGCCCGCAGCGCAGGGGAACTGCGCCCCCAAGAGCCCCCAGGGCCCCATCTCCGCCGAGCCAAGGGGTCGTCCCCCCCGTTCGTCCCGGTCCGTCCCCGCCGGCAGAACCGGCAGGAAAAGCAGAACCGGAGTCCTTCGGCGGCGGGGGAGGGGGGGGGGGGAAGCCGTCGGATGACCCCCCCCCCCGCCCCGGGGTGCCCCGGTGAGGGACGGTGGGTGCTCATCCTCTCCTCGTTCGTCCGCAGAGGCTCCTGTTATTAATTAATCGGTGGTGCCGGGATGTGGGGAGGTGGGTGGCGGAGGGGGTGGGGAGGGAGCTGCCCAAGGTGCGGGGGGGGGGGGACACGGACGCGGGGGGGGACGACACACGGGACACACGTGCGTGCAGGGCAGAGGGGCCGGGTGCATGTGCGTGGCTCTGTGGGGGTGTGGGTGTGCGTGGTCCGTGCGCTGCAGAATTACTTATTCATGAAAAAGTCACATGTCCGGCGGTGCGTAGGAGAGGAGGAAAAGAGGAGGAAAAGGGAAAAAAAAAAAAAAAAAGGAAGAAAAGCCTTAGAGAGGCAGCGGGGGGGAGGGGGGGACACCCACCTGTATGAGTCCGCTTGTGGATCTTGAGGTTTTCGGAGCGGGCAAAGACCTTCCCGCAGCCGGGGAAGGGGCAGGGGAAGGGCTTCTCTCCCGTGTGCACTCGGATGTGGTTGATGAGTTTGTATTTCGCTTTGAAGGGCTTGCCTTCGCGGGGACACTCCTCCCAGTAACACACGTGGCTGCTCTGCTCGGGCCCGCCGACGTGCTCCACGGTGACATGGCTCACCAGCTCCTGCATCGTGCTGAAAGTTTTGGAGCAAGGCTTCCTACCGCCCGGCGGCGGCGGAGGCGGAGGAGGAGGAGGAGGAGGAGGCGGCTCCCGGTCGATCCACTTGCAGATCAGCTCTTGCTTGATGGGTTGCCGCATGTACCGCAGGAAGGCCCCGGCCGCCGCCGCCGCCGCCGCCGCCGCCGCCGCCGCCCCGACGTGGGCATGGTGGTGGTGGTGGTGGTGGTGATGGTGGTGGTGGTGGGGATGGGGGTGGTGCGGGTGCCCGTGGCCGGCCGCCGCCAGGTTGAGGTTAACGGAGCCGTAGCCTTGCAGCGCCGAGGAGGAGGCGGCGGCGGCGGCCGCCCCGTAGTGAGCCTCGGCGCGGCCGTAGAGCTCCCCGGCGGCGGCCGCCAGCCCCAGCCGCATCTGCCCGTTGAGCGGCGGGTGGCGGCCGGCGGGCGCTCCCTGCTCGCCGGGCGGCGGCGGCGGGAAGGCGGCGTGCGCCCCGTCGGCCGCGCCGTAGGTGCCGCCGGCCGAGATGAAGACGCCGTGGGGCGGCGGGGGCGGGAGGTGGGGGGAGCCGGCGGGCGGGTGCTGCTCGCCCAGCGCCCCGTGCGCGGCGGCGGCGGCGGCGGCGGCGGCGGCGGCGGCGGCGGGGGGCAGCTCCCGCCGTAGGAGGAAATCCCGGCCCGCCGCCCCCCCCGACGGGTAGCCCGGGAGGGCGGCGGCGGGCGGCGCGTAGGCGGCGGTGGTGGCGGCGGCGGTGGCGGTGGCGGCGGCGGAGGCGGTGGTGGCGGCGGCGGCGGCGGCGGCGGCGGCGGCGGGCGCGGCGAAAGCGGCGGCGGTGAGCGCCTCGGGCGTGAGCTTGAGGGCGGCGGGCTGCGCCATGTGCTCGGGTCCCAGCGGCGGGAGGGCCCCGCCGGGGTCGCCGCCCGCGTCCCCGGGGTGGAGGTGGGCCGCGTGGTGGGGGTGGCCGTGGTGGTTCCCCAGCCCCGGGAAGCCTGTCATGTTCTGGTGAGGATGGGGCTGAGCCGCTGCCAAATCCGCTAATCTCAGTGTCGGGTTCCTCTTGCTCAAAGGGGGCTCCATAACGACACAGCCAAGCCCATCTACGCTCGCTGTTGTTATTTTTTTCCCTCTACCCGCCTTCAAAAACATGTATATATTAAGCGGCTCTTTAACTTCTTTTGTCTGCGCTCCTAACTCCGCGCATCCCCGGCCCCGCTCTGGCCGCCCGCGATTGGCAGAGCCCTCACCACACTTCGGCGGCGCGGTGGGAAAGACGGCTCGGACACCGCACCGGAGGGATTGGACGGATCCCGATGATTGGCAGCGGCTGGGGCCGCGCGATTGGCTCCCTTTCAGGCCGCCGGCTCAGCGGGGATCCGCCCCCCCACCCACCCACCCCCCCGAAGTTGCACTTGCAAAACTTCGCGCGGGGCCCGACGGGGCGCACACAGCCCACCCCCACCCCCCCAAATTCCCACCCCACACCACCCCCCCCTCCGCCGGCAGCGGGCAGCAGCTGCCGCTCCCCCCGGCGCTGGACGGCTCGCCCTGCTCGGAGGAGCTCAGCCGCCGTGTTTACGTTTCTCCCCTCGCCTCGGAGCAACCCACGCGCGGGGCTGCCGCCGGGCTCTCCGCTCGGTTATCCTTCTCTGTTTTCTTTCTTTTTTTTTTTTTTGGAGGGCTGTCATTCATTCATCGATGAGGCGGGAAAGCACTGATGGCAACGCACGCCACCCCACACCCACGCGAGGCCGAGGCTGTGTGTACTCCTGCCCGAGGCGGGCGATGGAAGGCAACAGTAGGGGAAGGCAGCCAACGTTTTCCTCAAAAGAAGGAGGCGGCGGCGGGGGAGGGGGGGGGATTCCTTTCCTTTAGAAAATAAATGAGTAAGCAGACGGGGAGGCAAGCAGCGCACGTTCGGGAGAAGTTTTGGGAACCTGCGCTCGCCGCCTCCTTGGGGGTTTCCTCCTCGCCCCCCCCCAGGCGCCCCGCAGCCCCATCCAGGGTCGCCCCGTCGGAAAAGCCACCCCACGCCCCTCGGGGGGGGGGCCGCCAGCCGTACCCCAGGCAGCTGCCTCCATCTCAGCCCTCATCCGGCAATGGCAAAACGGGGGTGAAGCCGTCGCGGTTACACCTCCCCGGAGCATCACCGCCCCTCAACGGTTTGGGATGGGGAGGAGGGTGGTGGGCTGGGAAATGGGGGTGTCTCCGGCTGGAGGTGGAGGGGGGTGTCTGCCAGGAGCTGCTGCCCTCGAAGAAAAGGCAGGAAAAGTGGGGGGGGTCCCCTAAAGGGGGGGGCAGAGGTGGGGGAGGACGGGTGGGGGGAGAGATGGGACCGCCCCTGGGGTGCGGGGGGAGTTGGTCCTCGAAAGGGAAACTCTTTGCGGAGAGACAAAACTGCCCCTTCCGCACAAAGGGGCGTGCTGCCGGTTTGGGGGTGCCGAGGAGGCAGGGCCGGGGATTTCCCTGCCAAGCCAAAAAGGGGGAAAAGAGCATTGCCGTGGCTTTTTTTCCCTGGAGGCTGCGGGAGGAGAGGTGGCCTTTACTGATATGTCATTTGCTTTCCCTAGGTCGCTGGTCCCCCTGGGAATGCCGGGCGCTCCCGCCCTCCTTGGAAAAGTGCAGGCAGGCTGCCTGCTCTTCCCTGCCTGCAGGGCAGCGAGGGACGCTCCTCCACCACGCCGGGAGACGAAACGGGGTGGGGGATGCCAGCGGACACCCCCCCCACACACACACACAGCCTCTCCCGACCCTCCCCGGCTCCCTAAATCCCCCTGACCAAACCACATCTGCGCATCCCCGCCGCCGAGCCGCCTTCCGAGGAAGCCCCGTCCCGGTCCAGCATTTCCTGGGCCAGGCTCCAGGTGTGTGTCCCCCCCCGCGCCGCTACTCACGTGGGGGAAACTCGCAGGATTTGGCCCACGGCTGCCAAAAGCTGGACAGGGGCTGTAGCGCAGGAGCCGGCCCCGAGGGGAACCCCATCTTCTGCCCCCCCCCGTCCCTCCAAGGGGGAGCGAGACCCGCCGGTTCCCCCCCCCCCGCCACCCCCCCGGGAGCCGAACCGCTGCTCCCGCCTCGCCTGACCTTGAGGAGGGTTTCAGTGATGCTGCAAGGCAAGGAACGCGAATAAATAATCCCCGGGTTTTAAAAGGGGCTGCTCGATGGTTTTATTGCACAGTAAAAACTTCTCCTCGCAAACTAGCCGTGCGGCTAGAGACATATTTATAGACGTATCTTTTCTATACGTCCGTCCAACAAGTGCCCTCCTCCCTCCCCGAGTTCTGGGCCCGTTGCTGGACCCAGCTCCCGAGGTGTAATGGTTTGATGGGAGATGCTGCGGAGGTGAAGAACAGCATCCCGGCCCCTCCGTACCTTGCGCACCCCTCCTCGTCCCGCTCTTGTTAAACACAGCGTGATACGTATCTGTCATCGATTTAATACGTCTTAATTCAAATATATCCCCCCGATCAATTTCTTTTTATGGGGGGCTATAAAACAAAGAAAATATTTTATAGCTGGGTAATAGGCAGCTGACCTGCGACTGCGGGGAGGGAGGGGTTGGCCGAGACTCCCGTGGAAATTCGCCCTTTTTTTAGGACTCGCTGCAGACACCGGGAAGCGAAGGCAGGGCTGCCCGGGCCGGGACAATTTTGGCCAGTGCCACTTCCAAAAGGGTCGTGAAGAATTTAAAAGCCATTAACGCACTGACCCCAGCTCAGGCCCAGGCTGCCGCAGCCCTGGGGGGCTACAGTGGGCAGTTCCTCCTCCTCCTCCTCCTCCTCCTCCTCCTCCTCCTTCTCCTTCTCCCCCCCCCCCAAAAAAAAACTCGACAGCGCCCGTCGGGGGTCGGCCCCGCGCCCCGTTCCCGCGGCGGTACCGGCTGCAGAGCCCTCCCGCCGTGCCCCGTTTGCCGGCAAACCCGCCGAGGGACCCCGGAGGAGGCTGCGGAGGCGGGGTGGAAAGCCTGGAAGCCCTCAGATGGATTTCGTAAAGGTTCCTCTAGAAACCGAGCTGGGGCTATCGGCTTGAGGAGGTGTTGAGCTGTAAAATGTTGGGCTGTGAGCCGCGTTATGCAAATGTATGCTAATGATCATGAACACCATTTACAAACAATCGTCTTTAATGCACGTCTTATTGATAGTTAGGGAGCGGGGAGCAATATTTTATAACGTGCAAAAACATTCTTCTGGGGAACCGTTAGAAAGAGAGCGCTGTTGCCGCTTTCCTCGGCCAGACCTCCAAATCTCCCCAAATCTGCCAAAACAGCTCGCCACCGGCCCCATCCGTCGCCGGTGCCTTTCTTCGCTCGTGGGGCTGACCCGCGGCGTGGGGCAGCCCTTGGCGCGGTTCCCTCCGCGGACACGCGTGATCGCCGATGATGTCCACCAGCGCCCCGAGTCACAGCCCCGCTGGGGCCGACACGGGTGGGGAGTAACCCCGGTTCCCCCCCCTCACTGTCCCGTCGGGGGGGATTGCACGGAGGCGCCGGGACCCCGGCGGGGGGGGGGGGGGGTCAGGGGGTCGTGGCTGCCCACGGGCTACGAAAAGGAAAGAGAGGGGAGATTTGGTGGCGAGGGTCCCCGCCCCTCCTTTCTAGAGGGGATCAGGGGATGGGTATTTTCTACCCTTAAAAATAAACTTCTCCTGCGCCCAATAAACGCCCGGTTCTCGTCGCCCCATGCACCCAAACGGTAGCCCGTGGGCTGGGACACGGCCCCGAGTGGGTGCCAGCACCGTACCCGCCGTCGGGGCTGCCGGGACCCGCCGCACGTCGGGAACGGGGACTTGGGGGCAAAAGTTTCGGAGCTGCAGTTTCCAGTGCGCGCCTCGGCGGGGAAAGAGGGGTCCATCCCCGCACGTCCCCTTCGGGCATTTGCTCAAATAGGGACAAAATAAGGACAAAAAATTTGTCCGTCCTTCAATGCCTGTATGTATCTCTCTATACGTTTATGCATACAGAGAGAGAAAGAGATAAAGAGAGAGGCAGCCTCAGGAAACCCAGGCCAAATTTTGCTCTGCGCTCGCTCTCCCCTCTTACCCTCTCCCTGCAGATGAACGTCACCGTTGGAAGAAGCTGTTGAGATAAATCAAATAGTGACACTTTGACGGCTTTACTTGTATAAGCAATATGGTTACCATATGGCATTGTTATTTATGAATGACAGCAGAAATTGTATTACAAAGTCCACGGCGCTTTATTGGGACGCTTCTCCCCTGCCTCTAACGTTTATGTGGGCATCTCCGGGCAGAAAAAGGTGCCTCTCGGCGGTGCTGCGGCGGACCCCGGTTTTGGGGGGGTCTGCGCCGGCTGCGGAGGGAGGCGCGCAGCGGGGCAGGGCGCGGGGCGCGCAAAATCCGCGGCGTTGCGCGTCCCTCGGCCGCCGCTGGGGAAGGCAGAAGCACCGGCTGCCGCTCGGCCGAGGTTCCCGTCCGGGAAATCACGGCTCCGCTGCTCCTCACGGCATCACCGCCGAGAGCGGGGTTTTACACGGCAACTTCGTTTATCTATCGCCTATCTGAGTGCAACTGAGAGAATAATAAATATTAACGGTACGAAAACGAGGTGCTCCTTCCTGCTGCCCCCGCCCTGCCTAGCGGTTTGGTGGGGGTTTTTTTTGGTTTTTTTTTTTTTTTTTTTTTTAAAAAGGTATTTAAAAGTTACAGCTTTGGCTGAGATTTTCATTATTTCCCCTTTTTCTTTTACATTACGCTGCCGGTAGAGCCTGACAAAGAACTTTTGTCCCGAAGTGTGTTTTACAGAGGGAGGCTACAGCACAACACATGTGGTCTTCACGGGTCATAGGTCGAACGGCCTAGAAGTGCCTCGGATCGGCACCATCAAAGGTAACCTGCAACTTAATATCCTGTTGATGAGCTTGTTGAATTTATGAGTGTCTGTGATACAGACAACGGGGCAAGTGATTCCGCTCAATTGGCCTCTTCTTTCCCGGCTACGGACCGGCCGCACGCCCCCTCGCCGCCCCGCACCTCGTCCCGTTACTCCGGGAAGAAGCGAAAGCTGAATTTTGGGGGGGGCAAGACCCTCTCTTCTACCACACCCACACACCCCCCCCCCGGACAGCCTTTCTACCCTTCTTTGCCCGGCGAGGCTGTCGCCAGCCGCATCCTCCGGCGGGCAGAGCCCCCGGCCCCGCCGCAGCCTGCGCCCCTGCCGCGGCACCCCCGGCTGCTCGGGGGTGGGGGTGGATAAGGGGGGATCGCTTCCCCATCCCCCTCCCCGGGCCGGGGGGGGGTGACACCTCCCGGGGAAAGGGGTTCGAAGGCGAGGGCGGTATATGCAGTCCAGGGGAAGCAAGAAATTGTTCTCGCTCGTCCCTAAACCACCCCCCCACCCCCCGCCCCAGGCTCCCTCCGCATCAGCAACCGGCAAGAATAAGAGCGGAGCACTTTTAAAGAAAATTTCGGGAAAACTTACAAAGAAGGCAAGGCTTTCCCGGGAAGGCTGACGTTTGCTCTGCAGGTCTGGCACCTCCAGAAACCTGTTGAAAAAAACTTCTTCCACGAAAGCGGTCGAGCACCGACGCCGGGTGACCGCCGGTTTTCCGCCCTCGGATGCAGCCCCGAGCCGAAGGCTGCGGTTCTGGCGGGGGCCCGGCAAGCGGGTGCGGGGCTGCCGGTGCCTCTGCCCCCCCCTCCGCCCCCCCCACCTTCCCTCCCTCGCTCCCTTTCCCTTGTTACCCTGTGCCACGGGGCGGGGGGGGGAAGGGGTTTTGCGCTTCGGAGGGAAATAAAGCACTTCTTAAGAGGGACGGCGACGTGACTTTGAACTTGGATCAGCTCCTCTGTTTCCTGCAGAGAGAGTAGGGCTGGAGCCCTGGAAGAATAGCAGAGCGCGGCCAGCCCGCGGGGGCTCCGGCTGGAATTCACCGCGGTCCCGTCGGCCCCCACCCCCCCGACCCCGTCCCCCCCAAAGCGTCCCGGTGCCGGTGCGGAGCGGGCACAGCGCGGGGCGAGGGGAGGCAGGAAAGGCAGGGGGAAAGAGAGCAAGGAATCGAGAAGGAGAAGAAAGGAAGGAAAAGAATGAGAGGAAAGGAGGGAAAGGAGGAAGGGAGGAAGGAAAAAAGAAAAGAGAAAAATAAATGAGAAAAGGAAGAAAGGAAGAAGGGAAGAAAGGAAGACAGGAAGAAAGGAAGAGAAAAGAGAAAGAGAGAAGGAAAGAAAGAAAAAGAAAGAAGGGAAGAAAGAAGGAAAGGAAGAAAGAAAGGAAAGAAGGAAGGAAGGAAGAAAGAAAGAAAGAAAGAAAAAGAAAGAAAGAAAGAAAAGAAAGAACGAGGGGAAAATCCAGAAGGTAGGTATTTGTATGAACGTTCACCTTTTTATTTTTTTCTTTTTTTTTTTTTTTTTTAAATCTCTATTTGTAACTGGGAATTTTCCTGGACATTTTGGTTCTTTTTCTAATCTCAGATGTAGTAACTTCTTCTATATTTGGAAAAAAAAAAAAAAAGAAGTGTATTTAAGGGTCTAGTTGTCCGTGTGATTTTTTCACTAATCCGGAGGCAGACGATGCGGGAGACCAAGCTTTCCTCTCCAAGTTGGGCTCTCGAAATCCCCAGCACCGGTGGAGGACACTTCTCAGACCTCCGCCTCGGAAACCTTGCACAGAAGGAAAATAGAATTTGTTCGCGGTCTGTCCCTGGGAGCCTGGGGGGTCAGGACAAGGACAGCATATGCTCCCAAGCTGCAGCCTGGGAAGGCAGTATCTGGGGAGCAGACACTCCTGCCTGCAAAGACAGGATCGAGTGACGGCGTGGTGAAGAGGACAGGGCTGCTGGCATCAGAGGTGTAGCTCTGCATTAATATTCAGTTTACCATCTAATGCCCATTTCGGATTAGAAGGAATCCCACTCCTTCCCAACTTAAATCCTCGCCTTGTTCAAAGAGTGATGTCCGGTACTGGCACATTTCAGCCACTTTCGGACAGGCTTGGAAATATTTTAACTATTTAGTGACAGTGATGGGGAAAACCTTATTTAAACAACCCTAGCTGGGCAGTGTTACCTTTTCCTTCCTTCTTTCCTTCCTTCCTTCCTTCCTATCTATCTATCCATCTATCTATCTATCTCTCGCTGTAAAAACCCTGCTCGGACGCTGGCTCCAGGTTTGAGCGTGCCTGTGCCTGATGCGGGATTTAATGCCGTGAGGAGTCACAGGAGGAATGTCGCAGGGAGAATTTCCAAAAGCCCCACCAAACCCCCCCCGAACCCCTGGATTTCGGGTTGCCTCTCCGCCAAGGACAGAGCCGGTGGGGATCGAGACGGAAGGTTAAGTGCAGGACGGTTAAGACGACAAATGTTATGTCGGGTTTTAATTTTGACAAAGCCTTATTTATTGGTGAGCTGCTGGCCCCGAGATGATTATTTTTCAGGCACTACAAAACAAACCGAAGCAGGGGCCAGACATGTATTTACCGGAGGGGGAGGGGAAGGGACTTGTTTGCTCTGTGTGTGTGTGCGGGTGCGGGTGTGTGTGCCGGCTGTACGCTTTTTTTATTCCTGCCATGTAAGAATCCGGTTTCCAAATAACAATGGCAGGGTGGGTTTTGGTTTTTTTTTTTCTTTTTTTTTTTTCGGTTTTGTTTTTGTTTCATTTTCAAGAAAGGGAAGAGACAAGGAAAAGTCCTAAAGCATCTGCTCTCGGATGCACATTCACAACACACACAGATCGACTCCTCTGCTCCCGCACAAGTGGTTTAAAAGCCCAAACACCGTTCGGGGCGACCGTTCCCTCTTCTCTTTTCATTCTTTTTTTTTATTTACCCCCCCCCCAGCCGCGGTGGCCACGCCAACGTCACTTTTATTTGATTCCCCCCTCTCTCTCTTTATCGATCATGGGTTACATTTGCTTTAGCCGAAAAGGGGGTGCAGGATGGGCGAGTTCCTCCCTCCCTCCTCCACCACCTAAATATGGGAAAAAAAAAAAAAAAAAGGCAGCCTCCCCCCCACCCCCCTGTTTATGTTTTAAGCCCCTCGCTTTGTTTGTTTGCCTCCCGAGGCAGGACCGCATGGCCAAGCGCACATCGATATTTTCCGTGCGTGTGGCTCGCCGCGCCTCTCCCCCCCCCGCCACGCCACCCCTTTCCCCTCGCCCCCGGGGGGGGGGCGGACACGACACACCCCCCCCAAAAAAAAAAAAAAAAAAAAAAAGCCTCCGGCGGTGGTGCCGGGCTGCAGGCGGCCACCGTGGCCGGGGCCGGGCGGGGGCCGGGCGGCGGGGCGGGCAGGGCTCGGGGCGGCCGCGCCGCCGCCATTATCCGGTGGCCGGGGACGCCCGGATGGACGGGGCGGTTCGGGCCAATGAGCGGGCGCCGGGAGAGCGGCCGGGCGGCGGGGAAAGGCGGCGTTGGGAGAGAAGAGAGGGAGAGGAGAGGCCGGGGGAGGGAAGAGAAAAAAAGAGGGGGAGGGAGGGAGGGAGGGAGGGAGGGAGGGGAGGGGGCGAAAAATAAAAAGCCGCCGCCTCAGCAGCGCCCACCGAAATAAACAGAGGAGCCGGCGGGAGCGCGGGCGGAGCGGCACTGCAACTCCGCCGCCCCGGCCGCGCCGCTCCGGCCCCGGCGCTCCGCGGCCCCTTCCCGCCCCCCCCCCCCCCTCCGCCTCCCCTCCCCACCCCCACCGCCGCCCTTATTGTTTTTAATCCGCCTCCGGCACCCCCCCCCTCCCTCCTCCCTTCTCCCCACGCCCCTCCGCGGCGGCGGGCGGGGGCGGCGCGGGGCACCCCCCCCCACCCCAGCCCCCCCCCCCCGCCCCGGGTCCCTTCTCTCCGTGGGAACCCGCGGCTGCAAGTTTTTTCCCCTCCGTGAGAGACACCGCTTAATGCCCGGCGGAGGATAAAACGAGAGAGCAGGGGCCCGGGGGCGGCGGGGAGGGGGGGGGGGGAGCGGCGGCGGGGAGGGCCGCGGCCCACGGGCGGGCGGGGGTCGGCGGCGCTGACATCCCGGTGGCGGCGGAGGGAGGGAGGGAGGGAAGGGGCGGGGGGGGAGCGGCGGCGGGTGTGAGTGTGTGTGTGTGTGTGTGTGTAAGTGTGTGTGCCGCAGGGAACGGCGAGGCGAGCCTTGCCTTGCCCCCCCCCCCCCCGTCCCCGTCCCCAGCCCCGTCCCTCCCCTGCTCCCCCTCCCCTCCCCTGCCCGCCCCCGCCTCAGCTCCTTTAATACACTTTGGTTCTCCGCTCGCCTTTGGACTCTGCTCTGCCTGGCTCCGGATACGGCTCCGGCGGCGGCGGCGGCGGCGGCGGCAGCGGGCCGGTGCGGGCGCGGGCGGCGGCGGCGGAGGCGGGGGGAGACGCGGCGGCTGCCGGGGGGAAGCGGCGCGGAGCGGCGGCCCCTCGGCGGGCCGGGGCCGGGCCGGGCCGGGGCCGGGGCCGGGTCGGTAGGAGCGGGGGAGGCGTCGTCGTCCCCGGAGCGGCGCGGACCATGCTGCTGGACGCCGGCCCGCAGTTCCCGGCCCTCGGCGTGGGCACCTTCGCCCGGCACCATCACTCGGCCGCGGCGGAGATGCAGGACCGGGAGCTGAGCTTGGCGGCGCAGAACAGCTTCGTGGACTCGGCGGCGGCGGCGGCTCACATGGGCGCCTTCAAGCTCAACGCCGGAGCCCACGACCTCTCGCCCGGGCAGAGCTCGGCGTTCACCTCGCAGGCGCCCGGCTACCCCGCCGCCGCCCTGGGGCCCCACGCCGCCCACGTCGGCTCCTACTCCGGGGCGCCTTTCAACTCCACCCGGGACTTCTTGTTTCGCAGCCGCGGCTTCGGGGATTCCTCGCCGGCCGGCGGGCAGCACGGCATCTTCGGCCCTGCGGCCGGCAGCCTGCACCACCCGCACACGGACGCTCAGAGCCACCTCCTCTTCCCGGGCATCCACGACCAGCACGGCCCCCACGCCTCCCAAAACGTCCTCAACGGGCAGATGCGCCTGGGCTTGCCGGGGGAGGTGTTCGCCCGGTCGGATCAGTACCGCCAGGTCTCCAGCCCCAGGACTGACCCTTACTCGGCGGCTCAGCTGCACAACCAGTACGGCCCCATGAATATGAATATGGGCATGAACATGGCAGCCCACCACCACCACCACCCAGGTGCCTTTTTCCGCTACATGCGGCAGCAGTGCATCAAGCAAGAGCTCATCTGCAAGTGGATCGACCCCGAGCAGCTGAACAACCCCAAAAAAAGTTGCAATAAAACTTTCAGCACCATGCACGAGTTGGTCACCCACGTCTCGGTGGAGCACGTTGGGGGACCCGAGCAGAGCAACCATGTCTGCTACTGGGAGGAGTGTCCCCGCGAAGGCAAGCCCTTCAAAGCGAAATACAAACTGGTCAATCATATCCGAGTGCACACGGGAGAGAAGCCCTTCCCCTGCCCCTTCCCCGGCTGCGGAAAAGTTTTCGCCAGATCGGAAAACCTCAAAATTCACAAAAGGACGCACACAGGTAATTCGGGTTCCTTTCGGCAGATTTTCCCCCTCTGCCCGTGCCTACATGTCTGTATATAAATATATATATAAAAACAGATAGAGAGGCTCAGAGAGAGAGAGAGATGTACGAGACGAGAGTGATAAAATAAGGATCCCGTTTAAGATTTATTTTTTTTTCCCCGCTCCATCACACGGCTGCGTTTGTTTTGGTTTCTTCCCCACCGGCATCCCCACCCCCCCCACACCCCTTCTTCTTCCCAGATTTCGAAAGGATATTTTGCCGAGTTCTTTTTATTTGCGGGGTGAGCGAGGTAGATTCGTGCCGAGGCTCGGCGTGGGTCTTTCCGCAGAAACGCAAAATACAGCGCGAACTAAATTCTGCCGTCCTGCTAAAAGACGGGAAGACGTGCGTGTCTATGTGTGTGTGTATATATATGTATATACACACACGCACACGCGAAACGCCTTATAGATTTGTAGTGCGCAACGTATTTGCCTGTAACTTCAGCAGCGGTTGTGAGCGTGGCTTTCGTGTACGGATCCCGAGAGCGAGAAACGATGTAAATAAGTGCAAACGCCGTCATTAGTCCAACATCCCGTTGGAAGTGGCAAAACGTCCCTTTCTGGGAATGCTTTCCATTAAATTTAAATGGTGTGAGCAAGGCAATAAAATGTTCTCATTTCGGGGGAAAAAAAAGTGTTTTTAAAGTCTCACTCGAGGTGATTGAAGGTGCTTTTGCAAGAGTTTATTAAACTATGTAATAGGGAAGGGAGGATTTGAGGCTCGGGAACTTCCACCCAAATCAGGTGGAAGAGGGGCGAAGGAGCCCGGGCTTTCCCGATGGAAAACCGCCTGAGCCGAAGGGGAACAAAAATAAACGCATCCTCCCGCCTCATCTATTATTCATTTACTACTCCTGCCGGCTCGAACCGTGCCAGACTATTTCATAAAAGACGGCCAAATATTTTAGCGAGTTCCACTCTAAATATTTACCCGGAGAAAGGCTAAAAATCTCCGGGCCTATTGTTTTCTCAAGTGCTAAGCCCGATGCGAGGTGCGAGACGAGCTTTAACAAGGTTTAAAATTTGAGAAATGTATTTGCATGAGATGCCCGCGCTGAAGTCATTGTGTCTGAGCGGATGTCTTTAAGAAACAATTTAGGTGCTAATGGAATTTAATGTTAAATGCTTCCCCCTCCAAAGGCGGGGGGATGTGGAGTTCTCACCTCCAAATTACTCCCCGGCATTTGGAGTCCTGGCAGCCGGGCGAGAGGAATCCCTATGAAAATTAAATGAAGTATTTTACAGACGTTTAGTTTTCCCAGCGGATGTGCGTTTATCTCGAATATCCATACACGAAACAATCTGCCCGGCCTTAAATCTGTCGGTAATGGTTTCCAGTTTAACAGGATAGCGGATTTGGTACCGAGGCGAAAAGGCTCGATGTCTTTTTTTTTTTTTTTTTCCCTTGGTGTGGTTTTTTTTTTTAATCGCTTTTCTTCTTCAGTCTCTTTCGGGGCCGGCTGTGTGTCGGCACCGGTCGAAATCAAATCAGGCAAGACGCCGGGCCGGGGGTGCCCGGGCTGTGTGTGTGTGTGCGCTGGGGGGGGCTGTTGGTAGGAAAACCAGGCGGGGGGGCCGGGGCAAAATCGGCCTCTTGCTTTGGGAAGCTGCTGGGCGAAGGGGCTGGGAGCCGGGGGGTCGAAGGGGGGGGAAGCCCGGGGGAGCCGGGCCCGGGGGTGCTGGGGGGGGCCGCGCTCAGCCCCGCCGCTCTCTTGCAGGGGAGAAGCCCTTCCAGTGCGAGTTCGAAGGCTGCGACCGGCGCTTCGCCAACAGCAGCGACCGCAAGAAGCACATGCACGTCCACACCTCGGACAAGCCCTACCTGTGCAAGATGTGCGACAAGTCCTACACCCACCCCAGCTCCCTGAGGAAGCACATGAAGGTACCCGGCCCCGCAGACGGCGGCGGGAGGCGGGAGGGCGGCCGCACCGTACCGGGCGCCCCGTCGGGGCGGCGGGCGGCGGGAGCGGGGCCCGGGGGCGGCGGCGGCGGAGGGCCGGGCCGGCGGCGGGGGTGGCGGGGCCCGGGGGGCGTCGTCGGCCTCCCCGTTCCCCCTCCACCCGGCCGTGTTGCCTTTGCCCCCCAGGTCCACGAGTCGTCCCCGCAAGGCTCCGAGTCCTCCCCGGCCGCCAGCTCCGGCTACGAATCCTCCACCCCCCCGGGGCTGGTGTCCCCCAGCGCCGAGTCGCAGACCACCAGCAACCTCTCCCCGGCGGCGGCGGCGGCGGCGGCGGCGGCGGCAGCGGCGGCGGCGGCCGTGTCCGCCGTGCACCGGGGCGGCGGCGGAGGCGGCGGCGGAGGCGGCGGCGGCGGCGGCGGCGGCGGCGGCAGCGGCGGCGGCGGCCACAGCGGCCTCTCCTCCAACTTCAACGAGTGGTACGTGTAGGGCCCCGCCGGACTGCTCTGCACGGCCCCGCCGCGGCCCCCCCCGTCC
The DNA here is from genome assembly GCF_947461875.1 of Haliaeetus albicilla. NCBI lineage: Eukaryota > Metazoa > Chordata > Aves > Accipitriformes > Accipitridae > Haliaeetus > Haliaeetus albicilla. The sequence goes on along the minus strand of NC_091497.1, from coordinate 6,426,785 downwards.
CGTCCCGTGTCCCCCCCGTCCCGTCCCGTCCCGTCCCCGCCCGGCGGCGGCGGCGGGCAGGAGGGAGCGAGCCCGCCGGAGACGAGCCGGGAGATGCCGCCGCACTCGCCGGCAGCGAAATGACGGCCGAGCAGGATGGGGACGGGGGGACCTTCAGCTCCCCACACCCCTCCCGCCTTCGGGTGGTTTTTTTTTTTTTTGTTGGAATTTTTTTCTCCTTTTTTTTTTTTTCCTCCTTTTTGAGAACATTTTGAACCAGCAAAACCAACAACAATCTATCAAAGTACGTGCTGAAAAACGTAAGAGAATGAGCAAATAAAGAGAGGAACGGAAAGGGGAGAGAGAAAGGGGAAAAAAAAAAACCAACAACCACAAACAACCCCGAACGCCACCAACGCACCACCCAGCAAAAAGCTTCTCAAGCCGGCGGAAAGAAAACTCTCCCTCCGGAGCCTCCAGACAAAAGATCAGAGACTCAAACTCCTCCGGCCCCTGTGCCTCCCCGCCCGGAGCAGCCAGCACCCTCCCGCCCCCCGAACTGTGTACATAGCCGCCCTCTCCTTCCTCCGGCGAGGTGGGGAACGAAGTTTTCCTGGATTCTTGGTGTATAGAAGTTCGTCCCGTTTGTAAACCGCGGATTGGTTCCCCCCCCCCCCTTTTTTTTTGGTCGTCTTTCTGGGTTTTTTCCCCTCTTCCTCCCTCCCTCCCCGAGAAAGTGATGGACTTGTTTTCTTTTCTCCCGCTGCCCCTCCCCGCCCCCCTCTCTCCTCCTTTTTTAGTTCACCCCTTTAAAAAAAGTAACGTGGAAGAAAAAATGGTTTCTTTTGTAATTGTGATATCTTGAATATTGTGTTCCTTTTTAAGAGGCAACTTGATTGTAAACTGCATTTCAACTATAGACTGGGGAAGAAATACCGTGCCAAAGTCTCCATTCTGTTACTCACGGACACACACACGAACAAACAACGCTTGTGAATGTATTTTTTCTGTTAGCTGGGTTTACATGTGATGTTTTAGTGCTTTTGCAAGTTCAATTTGTTAGTTCCTGTTCGGAAGATTGTGAGGAAAAATAAACGTCGTGCCGTTAGCTTTTCCGTAATAACACCCTTCCTCCTGTAAATACCTGTTACCATATTTATCCATTTGTAATTAAATTATGGTATTAACTTGCTACAGAGGAAACAGTATTTATAAAGAATGTTTCTTAACTATAAATATGTACAATTGTGAGCATAAACTGTTTCAGATTTTTTATTTGAAGGTTTAAGTGGTTTCATCATTTCTTGTGATATGTTTTGAGAGTAATGCATACAGAAATATAATAAAACGTGTTGAAACTGCACGAGCCGTTTCCTTTTTATGCCAAGGGCTCTCTGAAACCTGCGCTAACGCCTGTGAGGGGCTGAGCGGCGGCCGCAAAACAAACGCCTTTCAAAAATCCGCCGGTTGCTGGAACACGAGGATTTCTTCCAGCTGGGCTCCCCGTCCAGGAAAAAAAACTCCAACCCCCAAAAAACCCCCAACCAGACCAAAAAAACCCCAACATTTTGGGAAGCCTCTGGGCTACAAGGAAAGGGTGAGCGTTCGCCCATTCCCCAAATGACTTGCAAGGCAAGATGTCCTTTAGGAAGAGATTTTACCCGGCAAGAGCCCCCTTCCTTCGCCTTCCTCGGGCTTTCCCCTTCTTCTCCCGGGCCGCGTGGGGCTGGGGAGCTCCCTGCCCCCCCGGGGGACGAAGCGGGGTGCTGCGGGGCGAAGGTGGAGGGGGGACAGCCAGGCGCTGAGCTCTGCGCAGGGCTGCTTTCAGCCCTAACCCGTGTCCTCCTGCTCCTCCCGTGGTTTTGGTAGCCTCTATCCAGCCCTGGAGAGGAGAAAGTGGCGATGCCCGAGAGCTCACGTTTCTCTTGGAGCTTTTTGTTTGTTTGTTTCCCCTCTCTCTTTTTTTTTTTTTTTTAAGCCCAGGGAGCGGTTTGGGTTGTCAGACGTGTTCAACGAGGGACCGAGAGCTGCCGGGCGATGCTTTTCCCGGGGTGCTGGCCCGGCGCTGAGCTCCGCGGGAGCCGTCGGGGCCCGGTCGGTGGAGCCGCCCGTTTGGGACCGGCAGGCAGCGGCTCTCCGGGCACCCCCCCCCCCGCACCGGGACACCCAAGGCGAGTGTGACAGCAGCCGGGAAACGGTGGAAAAACCTCGGCCTTTGCCAAGCCACCGAAATACGCCCCTGCGAAGAGGCAAACGCTGTGAGCCGGGCTCCGAGCGCCCTGCGGTGGCTGCGCTGCCTTCAGCGGCAGCTTGTGCAGGCAGGGAGAAAGCCCCGGGCTCCCCACACCCTGCCGACCCCATCGCCCCCACCCCTCTACCCCGTCGCTTTGGGTTTTTCGAGCTTTCTCCCCCATGTTCAAATCGCGATAGTGGTGTCCCGAGCCGGGGTGGGGGGAGAAATTGAGGGTACGCGGGGCCCTGCTCCTTTCTGGGGTGAGGTGGGGGTTACCTACACCCAGCAGGAGGGGAGGAGGGTGGGAAAGACCCCCCCCGTCCCGTCCCGTCCCATCCCGTCCCGTCCCGTCGATGACAACGAAGTTCGGATGCGGAGCGGAGACGGAGCCTCCTCTGCGGCCGCCCCCCCCCTCCCAGCGCGGCCAGCCCCACGCACACGGGCAGGCTCTCCGGGTAATCAAACGGCTATTAAAACCTAATTTATGTTCGGTAATAATATTACGCCAAAAAAATATTTATTAAAATCACTGGCATATGCCGCCGGCCCCTCGGAGAGATCCGTGGGAAACGGAGCTGCGAGGATCCCTCTTTGTCCTTGCCGGCCTCCCAGCAGCCGAAAAACCGAACGGGGGTCCCGGGTCTGCTGCCCACCCCCACCAGCCACCGCTCGCCCGAATCCCCTCCCGGGCCCGGGGGAGGGGGCACGGCCAGCCCTGCCCCCGGCCGGCCAGAAGCTGGGCTCCCCCTTCTCCCTCCCCTCGGAGCCCTTCTGGTTTTGGGGGAGCCCCAGGGGGTGATAGTGGGGGTGTCCCGTGTCCCCCCCCCCCCCCCCAGCCCAAAGCGCAGGTCGTGTGGCAGCAGGGGCAGCCCCGTTCCCTCTGGTCACGGCTGTCTCTCCCCCGGGGAAGGGGGGCCGCGGCGTCCGTGGCCGTCAGCAAACCTCCCCCCCCTCTTCCCTGTCCTCCCCGGCCCTGAACTTGACCCTGGCCTTGGTGCATCCAGCCCCTCTCCGCCCGCCTCCCCCGGGCCTTGACCCCGGCCCGGCCCTGCCACGCTTAAGGGAGAGCGGTAATTCATCGGGTTCAGGGCTTGGGTTGTTTGGGGTTGGGTTTTTTTGGGGGGGGGGGAAGGACGGGGGGAGGGCAGCCAAGACCCGCGTCGCAGCCTTGTGCACGGGTGGCCCGGGCTCAGGGACCCCCAGCCCCGGAGTCTTCCTCTGCCCCCTCTCCTTCCTCCACCGCGCCCCCCCTTCTCCCCCCCCCAAATTCCCCCCCTCCCACCCAACCTCTCTCCCTTTGTCTCCCACACCGAGCTTTCCAAAACCTCCCGGCCCTGAAGCCAACCTGGGGACCAACCTGAAGAGAGGCCGGGGGGGTCCCCCGGCAGCCCCGACCCTCGTCCGACCCCCCCCCCGTCAATGCCCAGCCGCAGCGGGCGGTGTGCCCCGGCCGCCCCGACGGCGCTGCCCCGACGGTTCCCGGGGCCGCCCCGGCCCCGCATGTTCCCCCACCGCCGCCGGTGGGCGAAGAGGTGGCAAGGGGGGGGGGGGCTGGGGCACGGCGCTGCCCTCCCGCCGGCACTTCGTGCCCGGCTGCGGCAGCCCCTCTTGGCCGGCTCTTCTCCGGCGGCGTGACTCTTCGTCTAACGGTGAAAAACAGAGCGGAGTGGTGGTTTTGATTTTTATTATGAGTATTATTATTAATCATAAAATTCTCTCCTGATTCTGCCTGGAGACCCCCTGAAAAGACGGAGTGATTTCCCTGGGAATTGCTCTCTCCTCCTGCGCTCCTGCCAAGCCCCCCCAAAATCGAGGCTCCCTCCATAAACCAAGTTGCGCTCTGCCCCACGCACCCGCAATAGGAGGGCAGCTCCGGGTTCTGCCCTGCCTTCACCTGCCCCCCGCTGCCTCTACCGAACGAAACCCTCTTCTTCACCTGGTTTGGCTGCTCTAGTGTCTTTGTGTTGCAGCCGGCGGTGGCAGACAAAAAAACCCCCAACCCAACCCCAAAACCCAAGCCCTCCAAAAAAAGGAAACCCAAAGGCAAACCAACCTCCCACCGAAAAACCAGAAACGACAACAGCCCAAACCGAAATAAAATAAAATACGGCATTTCTCGCCCCAACCCGAGCGGTTTGCCGAGCCCGGAGGTGCCGCTGTGGGTGCCGGTACCGGCGGGGCTCCACCGCGGGCCGGGGGCTGCCCTTGCCCGGCCAAACCCCCGCCCGGGCTGCAGCCGCTCCGCTTGGCGTTGGCCAGACCTCCCCAAACCCCTAACGGCCTTTTAAGTTTCCCCTTTGTTTTCAGAAACTCGTACACGTTTCCTGCCCGCTATGAAGACATACCAGGCTCCCCCAAACCTCTCCCCAGCCACACGGGCACGCTAGACGTGCTCCCGGGCACAGCGAGGTACGTATATTTTTCATCTCCGTGCACGCTTGGGTTTTTTTTTTTTGGTTGGTGCCTTTTGCTCCCCCCCCGCCTTTTTTTCTTTTTTTTTTCTTTTTTTTTCTTTTTTTTTTTTTTTTTCTTTTTCCTTTTCCCCCGACCCAGACGGCCGGGGAAGGAGCCGCATTTTACCGGCAGAGCAAGCAAAAACTATTGTCCCACCCTGCAGGGCACGGTACCCCCCTCCCTCCCAAAGTGCAATTCCTCCCCATTGCTTTGGGTTTTCTCCTTTTTTTTTTTTTTTTTTTTTTTTTTCGGCCCAGATCAGGCTGGAGCGTTTCTCTGCCTTTAATACTTTGGGGGGGGGGGGGAGAAAAGAAGAAAAAAAGAGAAGAAGAAGACGACCGGGAGAAGGAGGACCCTCGCCAGCGGTTTCATGTCTTTATTTAATAATACTTCAAAGTGCCTGCCCTTCTCTTGTCCCGAGGAGAGGAAGCGCGGCAGCAAACGCACCGCCGAGCCCACTTCCTCGCAGGGCAGGAAACACGAGCGGGTTCCCCCGCGTCCCACGCCCGTGGGGGGGGGGGGAACCGGCAGGGCCGAGCGACGGCACCCGGAGCGGAGCGAGGGCTTCTCCCGGCGGTCCCCCCCCCCCGCCGCCCCACGCGTGGGAGCCGGCTGTCGCATCCCGGAGGGGGAAGGACGCTCTTTTGGTGTTAAAAAGAAAATAATCGGCAACTGAAGCGGGGGAGGGGGGGAATGGGGGGGCGGGGGAAGTAACTCCAGCAGCAGTAAGTGATGGAGAGGGTGTTTTTCACGCGAGGCACCGCTCCTCACAGAGGGCTGGGGGCTGCCGTGGGCTCCGCGGGGGGACCCCAGCCCGGGCTTGGCCGCCCCGACAGGGCTCCGCCGGCCGCGGGTGTCGTGGGAGGACGGGGGCACGCCGCACCGCGGGTGCGTGGGTGGTCGCGGCCGGGGCGTCCTGCGGGGGGGGGCCCGGGGACAGGCACCCGATTCGGTCCGGTTCGGTCCGGAGAGACGGCGGAGCTCGGCCCGACCCGCCGGCCGGTGGGGGCTCTTGGCCGCGGAGCCCCCGCAGGAGACGGGGGTCTGCGCGTGTGTGCGTGGGCTTGGTCTGGAGTTCGATATACAGCCGTTTGCGGCGGGGGGAAAGAGAAAAAAAAAAAGAGCAATTTTCCTTCCAACTTTTTCTTCTTCTTCTTCTTCTTCTTCTTCTTCGTCTTCCTACTAAAGCACTAATTCCTCCGTGTGGGCAAACAGCCCCTCTCCTTTGATTCTTAGACACAGCCCCTAGATTAAATACCGGTTTTAATGAGAGCCGTGGCTGTGGCCGCATTAGGTGATGATAGTTATGAAGACGATCTGACCTGTTTTGATGAAGACGATCTGACCTGTAGGGAGAGAGGGAAAGGTCAGCCACATGCAGTGGCCAGATTTCTGCTCGTTCCCGGCACATGCTGCTACAATATTGATCCGCGGAGAAAGATAAACATAAAAGCTAGATCCTACGTCCTGAATACTAATGAACGTGGCTTCCAGATTTTAATTGTTGTTGACTTCTTATTTCCACCGCAAACATTTGCTGACTTCTGTAGGGCAATTTCCCCCAGTTTTCTTTTCTTTCCTTTTCTTTTGTTTTATTTTATTTTGTCTCACGGTGTCCTGTTTTGTTTATTTTTTTTCCCCAATCACTGAATGTCTCTCCCGTTGGAAATCTTTCCAGCAAGTTACTTTCCCCAGCAGCCGAGGCGCAGCCCCCAGAAACCCACCGCCCGCATCTCGTTTCCATGAGACGGCGCAGGGAAGGCAACCGGGGCTGAAAACGGGGAAAGCTCTTCTGAAAGGCAATATTTCGACCTGGGATCCACCTTTCGGCTTTCTGCTTCATTACTCGCTCCATTCCTTCGCAGCAAAAGGCTGCAGATGACATCGGAGTTGTATTTCCCCCCCCCCCCCCCCCCCCCTCCTCCTTTCCCGCACAAGTGCGGCAAAACCAGCAGCTAAGCTGGAAGAGAGCTCTCTCTTCCAAGCCTCCCCAGTTTCCCCACTGTTCCCAGACTAGGTACACCTACGGGAGGGCAAGGAGAGCTGGAAAACGGCCGTTGTCTCGGGGAGAGAGGCGTTGCAGAACCGATTTCCCCGCCTGGGCAGAGCAGCCCGGCCAGGCAGGCGGAGCAGGATCTCCTCGGCGATGGAAAATGGTTAAGGATCACTCGCTGCCCCGGCTGCCTCTTGGAAATTTTTTTTAATTTTTTTTTTATTTTTTTTCTTCCCTCCGAGATTGTCAAAATTAGCTGTAAATCGGGTAAAGCAGTCAATGAAAGAGCTATCCCCAAACCCGCGGTTCAAGTTTCTGGTGCTTCGCGGACGACCTGGAGTAAGCACCGTCGACTCTACAGGGGCAATTAACTGTATCAGGCTGACCTTTAAGAAAATGAGGGAGATATTAAACTCCTAATTCCCGTCATTACAAATAATTTTCATGAAGGGAACTTCTAAAAGATTTTTTTTTTCTCCCTTACACTTTCCAGTCTATTTTTTAACCCCTGAGTGATTTACTACGTAAGTAATTTTAGAGGATACAGTTTACAGCTTGAGTTATTAGACTGAACACCTCTGGCTGACACCACAACACCTTTTTTTTCTGCCTGCAGCTGTGAGTCACAACCCCATTTTCATACCAAACTGCTGCGCATTCCTTTACAATATAGACTTCCTTCTTGCAAAGATCAAACATGCTCCAGCCGACGTGTTTATTTTAAAATACAGGAAAATTAAAACTAAACACGGACTTAAAAGAAAAACAAATGCATCATTTCTTTCCCTGCTGTCCCTCCTACTAAAATAAAATAAAATAAAATTAGGACGGAACGGCGTAGACCGCTCCTATAAAATAATACAGTGACGGAGCCAAAACAGTCGATTTCGACTGGAACAGGAACGGATCCTTCTGTTTGCTGTTATTTATTTATGTATTATTGTGGCTATGGTTTTAATTATATGTGGGAATGTCAGGCCAAGACGCTGTAACCGTAGCCTCCCTTTAACACACTTTTCCTATTTGTTTAATGCCAGCACTACAAGGCTAGAACAGGCACCAGAAGGAAAATGGTTTCAATATTCTGTTTAAGAGCTTTACAACAGGGAATCCCGGAATTGCAGGAAAACCTGCAGGCCTGCTCCGTGGAGGTGCCCGGCAGGACCAGGCAGATTTCGTGCCCCTCCGCAGGTTTCGGGGTGCGGGGTGGGAGCGGGGGGGGGGGGGGGCGGCGGGAATGGGGGGGGGAATTGCGGGAGGGAGAGGTGCCCGGAGTCATTTCTACCCAGCAAAGCGGGATTTAGAAACCTCCTTGCTGCTCAGGATGCTTCTTAATTTCGAGGAGGGTGAAGGTAGATTTAATCTCTGCTCCTCCCGGTAACCTACTGCGTACTCCTCCAGTGACCCTGCTTGGGTTTGAGAGGCGGCTTCGCTGCAAGTCCTTCTTCTTCCATCCCCTGGTTTTTTTTTTTTGGCCCGGGGGGGGTACCCTGTCGAGCTCAAGTTGCCCGTCATCTGCCCCCACTCCTTCGCCAGCCTTTCCCCACGTCCTCGGAGCGATGGGAGAGGCAGGGGGAGCGGGACATACCTGCCCGCATTTATTTATTTTTGGTGTGCACACAGACGGGGGAAAAAAAAAATTTAAAGAAGAAAAAAATTAAAAAAGGAAAGAAAAAGCAAAGCGAAGGATCATTCGCTTTAGGAAACAGATCAAATAACTCTCCCCTCTCGCCCCTCCAAATTATCCCCGATCCAAGCGGCTCCGAAGCGCTGAGCGAAGCAGGCGGCGAGCCCGCACCGCGCTCCCGGGCTGGGCTTGCGCTGCGGGGGGGGCGGCGAACGGGACCAGCGGGACCAGTGGGACCAACGGGACCAGCGCCTGCCGAGGGGGGGCCACTGCACGTCCCCCTGTGTCCCCCGGGCTCACCCCCCCCCGGGCCAAGGGCTCTCTGACCGCCTGCCGTCGCGGCCCGACGTGCGCCCAAAAAATGAAGGTGAGAGCGGGGGTTTTTCCCCTTTTTCGCCGCTCACCCCCCCCCCCCCCCCCCCGCTGCCCGCACCTGCCCGACGGGCGCATCCGCTGCCCGCCCCGGCGAACGGCGGGGACGGCAGAGCCGGGCCGGGCAGCACCGGGCCGGGGGTAGGGGGGGGTCACCGATTTGGATAAACTACGCTGGCGTACTTCTTCCCCCGCCTCGAAAAAAAAAGTGTGGGGGAGGCGAGATTCTCGTTTTCAGCTCTTAAAGAAAAGCCCGAGATGGGATGATGCTCCGCGGCCGCCCCACGCCGGCTGCCTCCCGAAAAGCGGGAACCTAACCCTCCTAGGCGGGGTTTTAACCAAACCGGGGAGCTGCCTTTAATTAAAAAGCATCGACGAGTCGCTGAGGCAAGGGGGGGGACCCGGGTGCCCCCGCGGCTGAAGGGGATTTGACGGGCAAGTCCTGCGGGCTGCTCCCTCTCGACCTGAGGGGTCCCCGAAATTGGGGGGAATGAATGGTAAAAGCCAGAGACGGCTCTTGCCCCCGAAAAACGACGAAGGCAATTTTTGCGACGCGACGCGGAGCTTCATTTCCTTCGATTTTTAATTTTTTTTTTTTTTTTTTTTTTTTTTTGCCGGTTTGTCCCCCACCCCGGGAAGCCCATGGAAGCGGTTCCCCTCGGCAAGGTCCCGAAGGGGATGTGCTCCCCGGCACTTCCAGGCTTCGGTCACCGAGCCCGGCGACACGCAGCCCCGCAGGCACGGCAACAGTCCCCGCAGAGCGCCCAGACGCCGCGGTGAGGGGCGCCGAGCCTCCCCCGCCGCGGCCGCCCCGTCCCGTCCCCGGCTTCTCCTTTCAAACCCGCCGCCCTGAATTTCGCTGCCGGTCGAGACGCGGGACCCCCTCCCACCCGCCGTGTTTCCCGAGTGATGGAGACCTGAGCCCCCTGCCGCTCCGGGGCACCGGGGAGTTTCGGGTCGCGTTTTCCCGTGCCCGACATCCCAGCAAACACCCACCCGTGGAGGGCTTTAAAGATCAAGGAGGGCTGCGGTTCCCTGCCGGTCCCTGGCATCCCCAGCCCCCCCCCGCCCCCCGCAGTGCCCCCCCCGGTGCTGGGAGCTCCTCGGGGCTCCTGGCTCTGCGCCCCCCCGGCCGGGGTCCCGTACGCCCCGTCGGAAGAAGCGGCAGCGGGCAAGAAACCTCAGGGAGGTCTGGGGGGGGGGGGGTGGCCGGTGACATTTATAGCATATCTATGAGACAGCGAGAGAAGGGAAGAAGCTGTCTTTGTTCCACTCTTTCTTTTTTTTTGGGGGGGTTGGATATAGATAACATTCACGAGCCCTTTTGCATTAGCGCCCTTTCATTTTGGTTTCCACGGCTCACGTTTTCGAGGCTTTCCAAGGGCACCCACGCGGGAGCAACCCACCCGGCGTGTGAGCTTCTCCGCTGCCTGCTCCGCAGGGGCTCTGCTCCAGCTCATTGGCCCTGTCCGTCCTAAAACACGCGTGGAAACCCACACCTGCTGAAAACATGAGTAAGATTAAAAAACGACGCTCCACTGCACAAAAGGTACTGGAAAATGTAATGGTAACCTGGTATTGGAACAGTTACACAGAAAAATCAATTTTCTTTGTCTATACAGCGGCAATGTTTTCTTTCCAGTGAAGGGAATAGCAAGCAGAAGGGGCAGAAGATGAGGCGGATGTGCAAAGAAAAAGCTTCAGGGTCTTGCTTCCCAAGCAAAACCAAGGAAGCAACCAACCACCACTACCAGCCAAAAAAAATCTCATGTATTTTATTTGCCTTCCATGGACTTGTATGTTTAGCACATCTTTTATCGTCTCACCGTGCTTCCAGAAAGTTGCTGTACCTTAGCCTGAAATCACAGGCTGCAGTGTGAGATTTTGGCAACCTCCCTTCTGGTACAGCTGTTGAAGGAGATTTAGCTTCCAGCAGAACTCATTCATCCCACCACTTATGCCAGATATTGAGTGACTAAATCAGCTGTTGGGGTGGTTCCTTGTGCAGCCAGAATGATCAGCTCCCATGTGCAGTCCACTCGAGATATCACCACCTAAGCCAGAATGACACTGGTGTACCAAAAAACCAGCCGTAAGCGATGATTACATCATATGCAGCTCATTTCGGTTTTGCTATTACCAAAGAACAGCGGAAGCTATGTGAGAAAATGAAACAGCAAAAAATCTGGGTTTCGCCCAAGTTACCGGCTTAAGCATTGAAATTAATCTTTCATCCTAATTTCTGCAGGAGATGAAGCAATGGAAATCACGTGGGGATTTTTGTCTTTAAAATATGTTCCTTTAATACCCTCAAATAATAATCCTTATTAAATGCATTATTTCTTGCCTTCACAGGGCTTAAGTGGATTTTAAATAATTCCTAGACCTTGCACAGTCCCTTTATGGATAAATACCTTTTATCCTCTGTACCTGAGTGTATTTTGCTAAGCAAGTCTCACGGTGGGGTGCATTAGAAATATCCAGATGGGCAACACCAACAGCCGTGGTACTATCAGGAGTTGCCGAAGAGCTAATTGAGGAGTCAAGAGGCTGTGGTGGGGAGCGAGCAGCAAGAATGGATGAACTTTAAGAGCAAACAGACCATTTTAATTCAATATTCCAGAATGGGAAAGACAAATAGAGACACCCCAGCGGAACTGTTTTCAAAGACTGGTTCCTATGAATTCTCAATAGTGTTATGGGCATTTGCTTGAGAATATTTACTTTTCGGTTGGTTATTTGAGAGTCTTTGATGTTTGCTCAGCTGACCCATCCTGATTTCTTGCCCTTTGCTGCCCGTAGGCACCTTTTGTCACTGCATGCCTACATGCTTTATATCCAGCCTCCATACAGATTAGAGTTGTCTCTCGGGCAAGCCGGACAAAATGAAACCTCCAGGTTTATTTCAGCTGATTTGAACTGCTGCCAAGGCAAGGGCCACACTCCGTATCTCAGGGACTGAGTTTTAAAAATCTCATGGGCATAGATCTAGTAAAGAACAGAACACTCAATTGCCATTTATTTCCAGAAGGTATTTCTGCATCTTCTCAAGGTTGAATTTTATGAAGACTCACCCCATCAAATTCTAGCCCCAAGCTGTAGTTTGGTTTTACACATGTCTGTGAGGCTGTTTTCCTTCTACCCCCCCCCCCACCCGATAGTTTTAAATCTAGTATGATTGAATGCTTGATTGTGATTGTTGTGAAAAGGACCTGGAGTTTAGCAGAGAAGTAGAGAATCAACTTTTTTTTTTTTTCCCCCAGGATATGTCTTAGTAAAATGGAAATGTTTGTATAAAACAAGGACATTTGAGCTCTTTTAGAAATCTATATAAAACACTAAATTTTATAAGACTAATTCAGCTTCGCGCAAGACTGTCCTTTGAGACGTATCCTCATTCCTAGTACGCAAAAGAAAACTGGATTTTAGGCTTCTGTATCTGTAGAATTAACAGATTAGTAAACAAATATAAATCTTCAACCAAGTTCCTCCAAGCAGATGCCCAAACTGCACCAAGTGCTGTGAGAAGTGGTCCTGCTTGCTAGGTTTGTGAGCAGCCTTCAGCGAAAGAGCCAGGTACCAGCTGGGGATGAAGAGCGACTGGCTTTCTCTCCCCAGGAGGTGATTTCGTCAGGTCAGGATTAAGGAAAGTAGCAGGGCAGGTTGGAGCATCTTGCAGGACTGTCAATCTGACATCTCCTAAGAACAGCAGATTCACACCTGCAAAACTATAAATAAGGAAAAATATGTGCTAACTGCAGCGTATGAGCAGAAAACCTACTATGTGCCTCTAGAAAAAAAAACCACCTCTGTCTATTTGGGAAAAATAAAAAGCATATGCTTGAAGTTGTTATCATATAAACACATGCCTAGAACATGAACATTTCCAGCATGCAAATAAATTGACTTGTCACTCAACTTAGTTTCTATATACTGAAATTTAAAGTAATTAAAGGACAGCTGCTGGGCTCCATTCAGAAATATTTGTTTTATTTTTGTAACACTCAGGATATTTTCTGTATTTTCAGAGGTATTAGATTTCAGTTTGCTACAGTTAATGTAACAGAAAATTCTGTAGTCATTATTGACTGCAACTGCCAACATACAATTTGAGAATTAAAGTGCAATGTGGAAACCTGGCGATGGATATTGAAAACAGTTTGTGCTCATAGTTCACCTTACAACCGATAGTTAGAAGCAAGTTGGCTTTTGAGGAGGTACAAGGGGACGTGCAAGCTGATTTCAGAGAAAAGCAAACACAGCACTGTGGTCTGCAACCAGTGGCACAAGGAGACTGGGGTGGTTTGGTCTGCCATGAACAGGTAACTGGAGTTCAAAGCTTATGACGATAGATTTGGCAATAAGTGACGATGTTCAATATACCCTCCTGCGTTAGTGTGACTACTCATTTCTCATTAGGGACACAATTTTCTCATTACTAAATTGGCCTGCACAATCCAAAAGTGCTCTTGCTTTCCCTGCGGGTTGAAATGCCGTGCTGCCCTGGGGAGGACGAGCACGGGGGAATTGACTGCCAGCCCTCTGATCTGGTCGTCTTTCCTTTTTCTGTAGAAATACGGAGGCTCAGGCTTATGACCGAAATTGTAGGGGACTCGAAAGAAACCTTGGCACAAGAGGAACCTGCCTGTTTCCATCGGGGATGGCATCACCTGGCCATGGGCTTTCAAAGGGAACTGAGCGCCAGCGTCTCCAGTGACCTTGGGACTCATACAACACTGAGGACGCCAACCAAATTCCACCTAAATGCTTTTGTCCCTGCCTAACTTTTACCTCAAACTGTAACTGGAGAAACATTTAGCTTTTTCTTGCCGAGGAGGTGGGGCCCTTGTCCCGCCGGTATCCAGAGCTCAGTGCCATCCCTGTCCGACCCCAGAGACGTCTCGGGTGCCCTCGGCTGAGCGTCCCCTGACCAGCGGGACGTGATGAGCAGTACTCCTCCGGCAGCATCTCACTGCACGGATCCTACAGAAATCACTGCGCTGTGGCTGCTGACGGGAAAATCGTGAGGCTTTGGAGGCAGAGTCCCCAAGCATGCTGTGCCGTGAGCCTGTTTTGCTGTGTGGGGTTTCCCCCCTTGGAAATGCTTATACTGGTGAGACGCTCCGTCATGTCTCAGGAGTGTGGGTGATCGGTCACTTAAAAAAGCTGGAGACTGCCTGTACTGAAATAATACAGCCCTTCTCCTCTGACGGCAGCAGATAATCCCTGTGAAGCCACGGGACCCGTGGAGTTGGGTTAAATCTCCCCCTCTCTGAGATACAGTTAACCTCAAAGGCATCGATTCTTCGGGAAACTGTTAGAGCATTTTTGTCTTCCAACATTTACAAGGATTTCCAGTATTTCCTTCTGGTATCTTAAATCTGACTGTCCTAAGATAAACAAAATCCATTTTCATTTATAGAAATCTATTTTAAAAACGATGAAATGCTATCATCCTATAGAACCAGCTATATCTACGCTCAGGGATATGAGCAGAGAGCAGAAGCAGCAGAGTTGGGCACGCAGATTGCCTTTCTTTCTGCACTTTAAGGGGTAAGCACTACAGATAATCTAGATGCCCAATTCATGCAGAACAATATGAAATTATCAACCTTTGATAGAACTGACAAGTAATATCACTCCCCTGATTTATTGCAGTGAGGTCTTTTCACTCTAACTGCCTTGAGGTTGAACGAGAGACCCCAACATGAAGCACGGGGCCTCACAGCTGTGTGACACTTCCCATAGGAGATGGGACACATGAACACTAGAGTAGCTTACCCTGCTTTATTGATGCAATATTTCAGTTTTAAGGTCTCAGTCCCATAGTCTCCGTATTTCACAGGCTTGTGGGACTGTTGATGAGAAAACACACATTGCTGTGAATCATAAGGCAATGCACACATAACCAGGCTCACGCCTGAAATCTGACGTGTACTGTGTATACTTAGCTTGTTCATATACAGTTTATACAGTAAACACAGCAGCAAATGATTACTGGTGTCTATTATACTTAAGGTTGCCAAATATTTTCAATTTAATAATCTTCTTTCCTGTTTTCATGTGATCAATTTTCTTAAAAAAATATTCTGTGGCTTCAAATTTCCTCTCTGTGGTTTTTGCCCCTAAATGATTTTCCTAAGTCTTTTTTTACAATGTTCTTTCATCCACTTTTGAAGTGGTGATGGTTAAAAAAAGAAAAAAAAAAAAGAAAAAAATGTTTTCCACATAGACTAAACCTCTCAAACGATGAGAGTCACAGCAAAGTTAACATGGACATAACCTGCATCGAAGGCCAGTGCCCTCCAGTCAGATTTTGATTAATTTTTCATTAATTTTGACTGTTTTGTAGTAGGAACTTTTCATTTTGGGAAAGAAATTTAAGAGAATTGACTGGAAAGGCAGATACTTAGCATAGGTTGTCCTCAGTCCGAAGCCTCCAGATATATTATGCTCATTAAGTGTCCCATTCCTCTGTCTGCATTTTTGTTTCTAAGAAGCAGAGCTCGTACCCTCTTTAGGATGAATAACTTGGAAAGAAGGAATTTACAAGCTCCACAAGTTTATTGGTTCCAGATTTCTTTCCTTTCGTTTTTTTTTTTCCCTCTGCACATAATTTGAGATGCCTTTTCCTTAAAACTTTAGATAAATATGTTGAAAACATTAATGCATCATAAAGGTCAAAAGATTAAGCATTCAAAAGTCAGCCAACTTCAAGAATTATTACAGTGAGATTTGCATGATCTGTACCCATCTCAAAAGACATAGCATCAAGGACAGCTACAAACGTCCTCCAGCATTTCAATCTGGTTTCTGAGCTGCCTAAAGAGTTTCTATCATGTTTAATTCTTTGCTCAGACATAAACTAGAGAGAAACAATTTCACCATGTTATAAAAAATTAACATGAAACTCCCCTGATCTTGGTAGGCAAGGCATGCATAAAATTGAATTAACAGTGCTCTGTCGCTGTAACACTGGTATTTTCAGGTGTTCTCAGCCATCTAGAGACTGGGCTTAGACAAAAAATCTATTACTTGTCACAGTGGCATAAACAACTTCAGGAAAATAAATAGACTGCTCCATATATAGCAAACTAGATGAATTATGCTTTGGGGGAAAAAAAACCCCAACAGTGAAGTTACCTTCTAACAATGGCTACTGGGTATATTCCCAGTTAAGTTTGTCTCTATAGATCAGTTCTGTTAAGCTGAAACTACATACCAGTTGTACAGACTGGGGCAGGCTGGGAGGGACTTGGCCATCTCTTTCAAATTATAAGGATGGCTACTCTCCCCTCTTCTCAGTTTAATTCCTCTGTGAGGAATTAATGAATTCTCCCCATTGCAGCGCTGCTGAGGACTTGGGCTGCAATGTGGCCCTTTTAAAGGGTGATTAAGCTCAATTTTCTCTCTGACACTTATTTTCTAAGAAAGTGATGGTCAGGACAGATAAAAGCTCGGTATGACTGTGGGTAAAACCAAACTGAACCAAACTGAAACTAAACAAAACTAAACTAAAATAAACCAAACTTTGTTTTGGGACAAATCTGGGAATTCAGATGTTTTCTCACCCTTAAATGGGACTAAATCCTGACTCCCAATATGCCTGAGAAAGCTCTGACAGACAGCAGCAACAGCAGCAGGAGTGAGAAGCAGACCAGCTGCTAAAATTGGGAAGGGTGAAGAGGATTTCTTTCCATGACAGATGTCACCTGGCAGTTATCATGAGTAGCAACATGAGCGACAGGTACTGGGATGTGGTGGTAAAATCCTCCTCTCTCTGAAGAGTGAGCCTGAACTGCTAATTTACAACTAAGGAAAAAGCTATGCTTAGGACTACTTTTTTCCAACACACCACAAAAGTTGACATTACCAGACAACCTTGTCTCAGATCATTTGGAGACACATCTGCCTAGGAAGCTTGCTTTAACCAACTCTTAGATTAAAAATAATTTTTTGTCTTCTGTAGTGCCTTTGCTAAGACTCACTGTCTTGAACAAAAAGAAACCAGTACAGCTTTTCAATATGGATTTTTGTATTTGCCCACTCCACAGCTGCAGTACTAGGATATCATTTAGCTGCAGTTTTTTGATATTTCTAGTATCACCATTCAGATTTTCCAAGAACCATCTGATGCTTTTTTCATATCTATTAGAAAAGCAACTGCAGGCTGTGGAACATCACAGCATTCAGATGTATTTTCCCAGATATCATTTGCATTACCTGTGAGTAAGGATGGAGATAAAGGCATTTGTCTCTCCCTCAAGTCTGTTTATACCTGAATGAAATGACATTTCTTATTTGACTGCATGTTTTATTTTTTAATCACTTTCCCCCCTTCTCAACAATTAGAAAAGGATAAAGGAAAAGGCAAAATTACTTGTGTGAAGCAAAAGCAGTATAGCCTCTGTAGGAAAAAGACACATCTCTATACATAGCAGGTTTTAAAGAAAAGTTAATTTAATCAAAACATTTACAAAATAATGAATGAAATACAATGCAGCTTGGACTATATTACTCATAGAGAGATTGACTATCACAAATTTTATCAACATCTCCACGCTACCTTAAAAATGTTGAAACCCCTACATTGCATCTACAAAGTCTACTGCAAGGTGTAGTGAGGGGAAAAAAAAAAAAGAGGCTATTAAAGAAAATCCATCCCTTGGGGAATCTTCTAAGGAGGCAGGAGCTCCTCTCCTTCCAAGAACCAGTGTCCTCGGGGATCATGTAGCACTCGGTGCCAAACGTTTTACAGTCACCACATCCCACCTGGCAATGGGTTTTGGACCGCAGTGTTGGCAGTGGGAGCAGGGTGAGCTGGCTGCTGAATGCAGCAGGGTTTTGACAACCCTGGTGTGATCCAGAAAGGCACCTTATTGCTTCCTGAGTAGGTTTCACAGGCAGATTAGGTGCCTGGCCACATAGGAGTGTTCCAAAAAAGTAGAGTGAAATGCTTAAAATTAAATGCTTACATTCAAAAGACAACCTACCAGACCCCCAATATTGGACAGCACAGCTGGGTCAGAAATGCTGTGCTTTAGCCCTCACCCCTCATTAGGGCTTCAGTAGCCTGACTTGCTCTGAACTGAGAGTTTGAATTTGTTTTCCGAGACAGGCTGAGTGATAAAGGAGAAGTTTTAAGTGAGGTGGGCTGAGAGCTGTTGTAGGGTTGAGGGGTACAGCACGGCTGTGCTGGGGAGCCTTGTAGGTGGAGAGCGGCTGAGTGGGAGCCACATCCTCCATCCCTGGGTTGCGGCAGGGGCAGGAATGCAAGAGTTATGAGGCCAGAAGGAAGGCAGGCAAGAAGAAACATCAAATAAAAGCCTAGGGGGTAGGGCAGTCAGCCAGAAGAGGGAAGACACCTAGCCAAATACATAAATAATCCTGGGAAGCCAAACCAGAAATCAGTAACTCCCCAGTGCCTGCAAGCCTGTGGTTAAGGAGCTGAGACTGGATCTTTTGAGGCAAAGGACAGCCTACAGCCTGGTGTCCTACCACTTTGACTATGTTTTTGTGCAGCACTACATGCTCTTGCATGCAATAAACACATTCAGGGGCCATCTAGGACACTGGTGACATCAGGAGAAGCATCAATATGTTTTGCAGTTACTATGTAGGGCTTTTTTACATGACTTTTTAGATGAAGGCACATTAATCGCTTCCAAATCCTGTGCTGAAGTGCTCTTCTGGACCTCATGCGAATACATGTATGTTTGTAGCATATATATATGTATGTATGCACAGGTATACATACACGTGTACATTTGGAGACATAATGAATCAGGAGCCTGTCTTGGGCAAGTGGCTGCAAGCCCTGGTGTGACATCTGTTTCCCATTCTCGCCCATTAAAGATGATGTTGCAGTTTAGGTGCTACTCCAGGCCATGGTTCCCTCTGCAGGGAAACAGGAATCCACTTAAGGCAACTCCTCCAACTGGGTAGGGACTATAGCCAAGCTATAGGCTGAAGTCATCACCCTAGATCAGCGAGGTGCTCTGGCCATCCCCTGCAGAAGACTTAGCCTCCAGCCATCCTGACTGCGCCTTGCATAGGGATCCAGATGAAGAACAATTCTTTATTGAAATCATGTACTTGTGCCATTTTTATCCCCAGTGCAGCGGTGCAGTAAATAATTCCAGTTTTGCCTCGTTATATAGCATATCTGACAAGCAGAGGCCAACATACACTGAGGAAGCAGAGCCAAGAGAGTGTATTTAGCCTCCATACTGAGAGTTTCTCGGATTCAGCCAACTTACCTTCTTTAATTTAACATTAACATGGTGTTAAATACAGAACCTACTCAGCTAAGAACCTGGTGCATTAACATCTGAGTAAGGGTAAGCCGTAGCTACTCAAAAAGGCCTTGTCATAGACATACTGTAATTTGTGGTAGGGGGGAAATACACCAATAACACATTCAAATAAAACATTAATTCTGCAGTTGGGGATGGTTATTCTGTCTTTTTTTGTTTAAAGTAATATGGATAAATGCCAATATTCCATATCTGCCTCTTATAGATGGATGGACTTAAAATTAATTTCCAGGAAGGTTGAAAACCCCACTCCTTTTAACTCCAAAGAGTCAGTAGCTGTGTTCTTCAGACCTTAGCCAGGCATATACTGAAAGGCAACCAAATGTTTACACTTAAGACATGTTTCCAAATATGCCAAGTTTAATATCTCTTCCTATAATGACATTGTGTCACAACGGGCAAGAAATATCCACCTGAGGAAAAGAGAAAAATGACTGAAATGGAAATGAACAGATTTATCTGCTGCAAGAGGGTGATGTATTTCTGAATATCTGTCCCAGAAAAGAGGTGGAGGCAGAAACACAAAAATAGCAATACAATACTCAGTCATGAATGGGAAACTACTTTCTCACTAACTTTGAGAAAGTTTGCAAAAGCTATTAAGAGATCAAATGTGGAAATTACTAAGGAAAACACAATGTAAACAGATATTATGGAACAAAGGTCTTATTGCTATAAGGTCCTTAAAAGTTGTAATACTCTGAAAACAAGTAATGTTTTAAATATATTAACTTAGATCTTCAAAAAGTTTTTAAATAAATTCAGAGGTTTATGCAGGCTACAAAAAGTCTGTAAAACAATAGTAGTAAGTGTATTGGAAAAAAAAAAGATAATATCCCATAATTTTCTGCAATAATACAATATTGGCCCGTGCCACGTCCTGACACTGTTTCACTGAAGTTAATGGAAATTACGGTGGATTAATGGAAAGATGGGGCCTAAATTAGATCTACAGGGAGACTTGCAAAGAGGAAAAGTCCATTTGTAAAGGAATCGGAGTTGAGACACATTTAATTCTCTGTGTAAGCAACATGAAGTTAACTCGTGTAACACCATTCAAGTCCAGAAGGAGCAGAAATGGTGGGGAAGTTTCCTGATAAGAGTAAGATCTTGGTAGAGACTGACACAGACAAGTGTGGAAAATGCTGCATAGTAGGTTTTAAAATTGATGTCTGCTGAACAGGAACGTGATAGAGCGTGAAAGTCACAAACTAGTCCTGTAAGTTGTTACAAATAGATGTGAACCTTCACTCGTTTTCCACCTGAGTCAGTGGTCAGAGTGCTCAGCGTGACGGAGAAGCACCTGGCACGGCTGCATCCCGAGCACGAGTGCTGCTGTGGGGCAGGTAACGCAGCCCTGAACCCCTCAGCGTGGTCCTCGGGAGACACAGCCGTTCCCCACGCAGGTGAGATCCACGGCAGCCTACTCTTTCTCAACACGGATGAAGAACAACAATTGACTCTTCTGTACAAGGTACGAATTTCAAGGCTTGGCAGGTCAGCCAAATCTCAGCCGACTTCCCCTGGATCACTCACAGATGCTTTTCAACGAAGAACTACCCTGTCAAATGTTATCCTCTCAACTCCCAGCCCTGTTGTCCATAGGACAGGAGAAAAACAGCTTTCAATTTTTTTTAAGTAAAGAAAAAAGTATTTTTTACTGTCTTGAGGCTCAAAGATTGCTGCATTGTCTTGATCAAAAATCCAATAAAAATTGCCTTTGAGCAGACTGTGAGAAAGCAGATTTTTGAGTGGAATAGGCCAGGAAGTTGTGTCGACTAAAAAATGGTGATAACATGAGCTATAGCTCTGCTACATCAGCTGTAATAACTCATTATTGATGTTTGGTCTTTGAAAACATATTTTCTTGTCTACTGCAGGCTAGAAGTGTGGGCTACAAACAATATCTAATGAAGACTGGAGACACAATATTATTCCTTATGTAATGCAAATAAGAACAGCTGAGGAAATAAAACATCCAGGTTTAGAGAAGAGTATAGTGAACTTAATATTCTTAAAAAAATGTCAAACCGATCTCAGTCAACTTCTCAGATAGAAGCCCTCAAGCCATCAGACTGCATGCAAAAGTTAGGATTTAGCAACTGAAGCTATGAGGAATGCGATCTTCGGCCCTTGTGAAGGTTTGGTTCCTAGGTTGTGAGCACCGTGGTTTCAGAGATAACGAAACGTGTATATCACATCAGTAAATGAAGTCTGAAGAACAGGGTGAAAAAAAGTGGAAAAGAAAACAGACATAAAAAGAACTGCAGTTCCATATGGTAGAAAACTACCTGGACACACAGAAACTGTATAGTCACATCTGTGAACATAATCACAGGGATGAAAAGGACAAATCTGACTTTTTTTCCCCAAACTCCCCATCAGAAGGTACAGTGCCCAGCCTGAGTGGGAAACCGCAGTTGTTTTGGGTTGGTTACGTTCAGGTGAGACTGATGATTGCTCATTTAGGGTTGTTGCAAAAGCCAGGTGTTTTGTGGGGTGCTGCAGGGACCCCAGGGCTGGCGGTGACCCCCGACGAGTGTCGTCCCATGGGCACCGAAAGCCCCTGATGCTTTTGGGGAGCAGTGAGCCCAGGAGACAAGCTCCCTGTGGTGCTGGGCCCAGCTCTGGCCAGGGAGAGTGGAGAGATGGGGCCAGGATGGGGCATGGCTGAGCCAAAACAGGGTCCAGCACCCTCCCTGGGAAGCCCCTCGGGGACGGCAGGGCTTGAGGGTGCTCTCAGGGACCTGATGCAGAAGTCACAAGTCAAACCAGAAGCATTAGTCTGCTCAGGAATTCGAAGCATTTTGGGTAAAGACACTTTTTGGGGCTGTTGCTTGAGTAGAAATGTGCCGTGCTGTCATCTCCTCCACTCAAGCACTTGCTAGCACAGCCCAGAAGAGGTCCAGAAAGGGAAGTTATGGGTGGCTGAGAACAAGGAAACTGCCCATAGTTCTTTGATTTCCCCCATGATAGGAAAGCAGGATCTCCTACATCATCTCAAAATGACAGGTACACCATGGCATCACTGAAATACCGGAGGCCGATATTTCCTCACCAGCACAGCAATGCAGGCAACCTCCAGTTTTTGCCTGGTTGCTCCGGTTCCCAGCCAGGGGACAGTCCACTGCAGCTGTGCAACCCAACACCCAATTCTGTGTGCGGATCTCCACTTTCCACTTTTGAAAACTCAGTCCAGATTTCCTTTCACTCTGGGGCTTCGTGAGCTGTGGCTGTGTTTTCAAATACCAAACACATTGACTGCATTTTGGAAGGGTCTCACTGTAAACACTCAATGAGTTTTTCTTGCAAACTTCATTGTTACAAAATTACAAATGATGTGGAAACGAAAACAGGTCAAAACCAATCGCAAACATGCAATTTCTGTTAAGAATCCATTTCTCATCATATGAACTCATTTTGCGGGAAGTATGCCAAAGTATTGTTTCGAATTTATGTCCATCTCTACCAATGTGGGATTACAAATATAAAAAAGACGCCAGAGCTTATTGAAAGCAAAAGAATGCGGAAATAAGGATAAACTTTTGCTTAAAGCTCCTATACTGTATTTGGTATCTGTGTCTGTTGCTGGTTGTAAGGGATATTCTGGACATTTTTAATTCAAATCCCTATAGGGGTGTGATAAAATGGCTGAATTAAAAAATGCCAACAATCCAAGTAATGCATGTCCAACAGGTAACAACGATACCATTTAATGGCACAGCCATTAGCAAGAGCCCTCATTAGAGGCTGGTACTGCCCTGTTCCTTGCAGGTGCAAATTCATCATCTGATCTGTCGTTGCACCATCTGAATGTGGACACCATGGTCTGACCACTTCGCTTTCCTTCCTGGATTAAAACTTGCCACTATTAAATCTTACAAACTGGATACTTAATATTTCTCAGTAAAGAGAAATCCTTCAGTGGCTCTGGACTACTTGTGGGTTTTCCTACCCCCTTGTTATATATATACACACACTCATTTATTCTAACTCCTAAAAATATTTTATCTAAATATTATATGTTGGCAGTAAAAAGACTAATATACTAAAATATCTCAATTTTCAGAAGCTGAAAACTACAAAAATACCTGCTGGCACATCTTTCCTGTGGGTGCTTTAGGCAACTCAAGAGCAAGTTTAATTAGAGTGTTGTAAATTGGAATAACTCTACTGGTAACAGTTGAGTTCTTGTACTACTATAATTGGTATAAAACCTTTTTGCTCCCTTTCAAATAGTTTTTTGGAAGAGAAACTACCACGACTACAACAACTGGTAGCAGAAGTAGAGAAGGAGGTGGAGTAATCAGATAGTTTAGACTATGCATTATAAACTCTTGCAGAAGAAGAGATTAGACTACAAGAGACTACTTGTGTGATAGCATTATTTGCAGAAGGCTGCTGTCGACAGCATAACTTTAAGCATGACTGTAGTCATCTTCAAGGTCTAATGTAAAAAGTTTCATTTTCCTTGAGAACCGCTTCTATCAGGGTGACATTACAGAATGCCCTGGGGACAATACCACAGTCTCACTAGCACCCTTCTCAGATAAAGAAAGCTTGTCCCTGTCGTTCAGGAAACTATTATGATTCTACCAACAGCAAATATATGCAAGCAAAGCGACTGGTGCTGTGGTTTGAGATGTAAAAGAGTTGCAAAACACGTATCTGCCTCTTCCCATAGTTATAAAGGGGCTCCGTGATGGACAGGAATCTCTCAGAGGGCAATGGACAGAGGGATTTGAGCCAGAGTCTCCTGCTGCGGCACGAAGGGATGGAGTGGTAGAGGCTGTTGTGGCTGAGCCACCATGACATGGAGCTGCGTCCACTCTCACCTGCCTCTGAGCTGTTCCTGCGGGATCCCTGATGCTCAGGTCTCCGAGGTGCGTGGGATCTGTCCTGTGGCTCTCAGCCCCAAGCAAGCCTGGGTGTGGGGATTGCAGGATCACAGCAGCTGGTCCTCTGAGAGGGGACATTTTAAGGAGCAAGGTGTTCTCTTGTGTTTATCAAGATATTAGTCTGCAGCACTTATTCCACAGCTGCACTATATCAAGCGAAATAAAATAACAAGCATTTTAAGTATCATACCTTAAGTAGCAATTTGGTATTTCCTACAGGCTTTCTCATCAAAACCTTTAACTGATTTCTGCTTTATTCTCTCCGTCCACAAAATAAAGCTATGGTATTGACCTGAGTTGTTTCTTGTGAGGATTAAACAGCTAGCATTTATATAATATTTTGAAATGTTACATGCTGTTTTGGTTAATAAGTCGTGATCTATATTAGCGAGGGCATGATGAAAACCAGCCAAGCCTCTACTGTACAAGAGTACCGTACTGTACACCTGCACAGCAAGCACTGAACCTGTTTTATGCACTTCACAAAAGAGTAATATTTTGCTTTTAGAAGCTGCATTTGCTTTGGCCACAGTGAGTTTTGTTTTATTATCCTGCTGGTATTTTGAAATTCATAAATAAGTCTTGAAACAGATTTAAAACCTGCTTTAAAGAAGTAGTTCAGTGGTAGAAGACAACAGACCCTCTGTCTCCATGTATCTTCTGCAGCATTCAGCCTCTTCCCTGAGGTGTTGGACTTCAGACACGTTTTATTAACATTCTGGAGTTGTACCCTCCTGACTAACCAGCCATTAGCTGGCTCACTGATCCTTAACTGCAGATCACTCTCTCTCTTATATAGGCTGCATTTCCCTTAGGTTCCAAAATAATTAGTCTCCCGGCTATGGATGTGATTTCCGTTTAAAGGAATGCAGAAGAAGCACCTCAGCCACTGCTGGCGAGCATCCTTATTCATGCTACGCTCCTTCTCTGGTTGATATTCATAGAGCACCAGATTCTAATTCTACTTAATAATTAGGCTAATACTACACATACTTACATTTGCCTTCCAGCGCAATTTTCGGCACAGTAAGCAGGGAGTTGCACGCACAGAGCTCCCATAGCAACACGTTATTGTTAACCAAAGTTGTGTGCACAGCTCCATGTGCTAAAAATTCACTGAGGACCAATTCAGCTGTCAGATACACAGGGGCAACTCCCACGGGATCTCAGTGGAAGGTTCAGAGGGCAGAATAATCTTATAAAAATATAAGTGTGTTATGATAATAGTCACCCAGAGCTCTGCTAGGTCAGTACTGTGAGCTGGCCTATTTTGGACCACAGAGATAAAACCCTGTACTCTCTCTTTTGTCAGAGCTGAACATAAGGGCATCATTATTACAAAACATTTGAATATTATTGGTCAAAACGTGCTCTACTGTAAGGTGTGATACCTCTATACTAAGGAAGGACGGTGCTTCCTGATGGGCTGTGTGACTGCAACCATCACTTTGGAGAACTAAAATGGAGAAAACCTGCTCTTTATTTTAGAATACAGAAAAAATATTGCAAGTGATGTCAGAAGGAGACAAGATAAGGTCAATGCAAATGCTTACCAAATGATATAATCAAAATATTTTCTTCCATAGCTTGTACTGCCAACCTCTTCATTTAGGAAAGGAAAAAAAAGAACCCGGCAATAAAAATGCTGTGCCTGAAAGATCACTTATTGCATAGAGTCACAAAGTCCCAGTGGACTTTCCCTAAACACTTAAGAGTCTAAAAGTTTGCTAATTGTTTTGATTGCCTTTTAATCCTATTAAGCCTTTTGTTTTGGCCTTCCATTTATTGAATGTATCAAAAGCAAACACAGTTGTAATAGACTAAAGACATTTTCTTACAAAAAGGATAGATACCTAGTAAGTGACGTTTGCTTCTTATACATACTGCACTGTGTAATTTTAAAGACTCTAGGAATATGTTTTAACTCAGGTTACTGGACATCATCAACCAATGAGAACAAAACACGAAGAAGCAAACAGTGACAGGTCCCCATAGGAAGTACTGAGAGATTTCAGCTCCCCCTGCACCCATACACAGAGGTATGAGGGCTGTTCCCCTCCTTGTGCCTCCGTTAGCATGTTTGTACCTTACTAAGGGTAGGCAGGAGTAGGCACAATCTGCCCCCCTGCCCAGACTCCTGGGAGTCAGGGTGGTTTTGTGCTGTGGCAAGTCAAATTACATCTGCCATTTTTAGTGCCTGCTTGTATCACAGTCAATCATAGTTGTAAATGCTATAATTCAGACACCTTACCTCACTTGCAAATACAGCAATGTAACTTGAATGTGTAAATACCAGCCTTACTTTTGCAAAAATAAGCTAGAAAACAACATTTTCTTTTGGAGATCGAAGCAATTCTCTGTCTTTCTCTGCACATGTACCAGGTCTGACATACCTATTTCTTACAAGTATGACTGGTTTTCCAGTCAAGCACATGAAGCCAGGGAGGGAGTCTTCTTAGCTCCCTGGCAGGGGAGTACTTGGGCAATCTGCATATTTACTTTCTTTCCCCCCTTTATTTTATTAAATTCCGTCTTCCTTGATAAGTCATTTTAAAATGTCCATTTCAAGCATTTGCTTTGATCTGTCTTCCTGGTAATTAAATTGCCTGCCTTTAAATTGCCATCATTTAAAATAATCCTAATTAAGACAATTTCCCCAAACTTCAAATACTGGTTTTGAATTCTTGTGTGAAGAGAATGAATAATGATCCTATGTATTCACTTTAACACTGCCTACTTTTCCCGTACAAGGAAATCGATTTTCTCACCTGTCATGTTAACTGAGGGCACAATCCAGCAAATTCTTACTTCTGCAAGTAGGTCTTAGTCACACAGCAATTCACTGGAACTAATTACAGGAAGATTTGGTTATGTGAATAAGGATGGCCTGGATAAGATCATTTGGGTAAGCGTGCAAGTGTGTATGTGCATCAAGTAAGCACAAGCCTGTGCAATAAGCATTTCATACTGATGTTTTAGAAGATGTCCCGTGCAAAACAGTAACTGCAGTTCACACCGAAAGTGAAAACGAAGATTTCTGGAGGTTGAAATAAAAATAATTATCATGGATACATATATATCTACAATGAATTGCTTTCGATCTGTATCTGAGTAATTTATGATCAGATGATCTGTCTGTACCTATTTCAACTCTTGAGAGAACCCAATAGTGCTAGTAAATACAAAGGGGCTAGACAATGCTTGTATCTCATAAAACCTATCTAAAAAAAATCAGTACTTTATTTTAACCTACTACAAACGTCACTGTACATTGTATTTTTATGACACATATAGAGTACTAAGATAGAAGAAAGTTTATGAGCAACTGTGACAGTCAGGAGAATGCGAAAAATATATAACCTGGATGCCCAGCTAGTAATAGCCTATGGAGGCTGTGAAACGATTATACATTACTATGTTTACCTCAGCCTTTTATATTTACATATCAGAGTATATGTTGGAGGGTTTAATTGTGAGGTTGTCAAAAGTAAAAGTACTTTTAGAAACCCAAGCCATGCAATATTACAGGGGAAAAAAAAGCTTAAAAAGTATTTTCTTCAAATGGAAATACAGAAAACAACATGTTGTTTAAGCAGGATTTTATTTTCTTCTACTCAAGTGATGAAGAAGCTTTTGTAAAGAAAGGCTTTCATCGTATACATGCAGTACTCCATCACAACATAATTACCCTAATTTGTATTCCACTGTAGAAATAGGCTTTTTCAGCTTAAACAAATTAAGCAACAATCACTAAGTGTACATGACCAGCATTCTTTCAAGTAACCTGTTATCAGCTCTGGCTACAGCTTTATCTTGATAAAATGGAAATCCTGTTTTATTTTCCTGCTTTTCCCCCCAGGATTATGCCAGTCAGACGGCCTAAAGAGGCACTGTGATTCACTGGCTGGAGTGAGGGACAGAGTATCCAGAGATTATTTCCTATAGCCGCACTAAATCATTATGTGATCTGGGTCAAATCCTGACTGCCTTTGGGTCTCTATTTAGGAGACAGCCTAAGTACACACTTAACTCTGAACATGTGAATAACCCGGCCACACTCAGAAGGTCTTTTATGCAGCTGCATGTGCTCCCTGCTGAATAGAGGCTCTTCTGCTGCTCTTTTCCTCTGGCTTTGGTTGATATTATGTGTCCTCAAGGACCACAGGACAAGCTCTACCCTGATCTGTATTTACGTTATTTGTCCTTTAGCTGTGCAACTACAGATATCCCTGCTGTTTGTACACATTCCTCTAATTATTAATCAAACTCTGACCTGGTGGAACACTACCCGTGAGGCTTTGCTTTTGTCACCTTCTCCTCCTCAGTCCCTCCAGGTACGACCCTATGGGGACTATAACGGACACTCCAAAATGCTGGACAGGAGCTGAGGCCAGGACATCAACCAACTCTGTCCCAGCAGCGAGGGGATGACTCCTGACTCCACCGCAGCATCGCTGCTGGCCACAGAATGGGCAGAAGCAGAGGGAGGTTCTGCTCTGAGAGGGATTTGAAGGACTGGCAGTGTCACAGCAAAACCAGGGTCTCTTTTTTTCCCACTGCTGGGTCTGGAGGAGATAAAGTCTCACTGGTGCCCACTCTCCAAGGTGCAGCTGTGGGAACTGTGTGTGGCTGCACATGGGCTTGCCAAGCTCCTTACAGGAAAAAAAAAAAAAAAAAAAAAGGAGGAGAAATGGGGAGAGGCAATAAGGCCATCCCAGAGCTGTGGTAGGAGGAAGAAAGGGGGTAATCTGTCTCCTCACGAGGCAGTAGTGATCAGAATTTGGATGTTACCCCATGGAATAAAAAAGATGCTGCCTTCAGATCTTCCTTCAGCCCTAACAGAGGCTGATCCACCACGCAGAAATATTTCCAAAGTAGGTAGCTCCCAGCAGGAACAAGGTGAATGGGAAGAGAACATATTTACCTCCAAAAAGAGTGGGAACCATTGCTGCTCCTCCTGAAGTGCTGGAGAAAAAAAATTCACCAGGCAGGCACGTTTGTTGCTGTCGTGGTTTAACCCCAGCTGGCAACTAAGCCCCACACAGCCGCTCTCTCACTCACTCCCCCCAGTTGGGATGGGGGAGAGAATCAGAGGATGAAGAGTAAAAGTGAGAAAACTTGTGGGCTGAGATAAAGACAGTTTAACAGGTAAAGCAAAAGCCATGCACGCAAGCAAAGCAAAACAAGGAATTAATTCACCGCTTCCCATGGGCAGGCAGGTGTTCAGCCATCTCCAGGAAAGCAGGGCTCCATCACACCTAACGGGGACTTGGGAAGACAAACACCATCGCTCCGAACGTCCCCCCTTCCTTCTTCTTCCCCCAGCTTTATATGCTGAGCACAATGTCATATGGTGTGGAATATCCCTTTGGTCAGTTGAGGTCAGCTGTCCCAGCTGTGTCCCCTCTCAACTCCTTGTGCCCCCCCAGCCTCCTCACTGGTGGGGTGGGGTGAGAAGCAGAAAAGGTCCTAGGTCTGTGTAAGCCCTGCTCAGCAACAGCTAAAACATCCCTGTGTTATCAGCATTGTTTTCAGCACAAATCCAAACCACAGCCCCATACCAGCTACTGTGATGAAAATTAACTCTATCCCAGCCAAAACCAGCACAGCTGGATAGCATTTTATCAGCACATGTGTTGTGATCTCCTCTGGCACAGCTGAGATCAGCTGTCAGAAACACAGGAATTAGTGGCTGTGGCAGGGGAATGCCACCTTCCCCGGACCTTTCCCACCTCCCTCTCTTTCCCAGCCAACCTTGCAGAACTTTCCTTTCTCCTACAATCCCCACAGCCTGTCAGAGAGGAGCAATCATGAGGCTGCTCTGTGAGGGAAGGTGAGCTGAGGGCGACCACAGCACAGACAGGGCAGTGCCCTCACTGTTAGGGCACAGTCCCACCATGACTGGGCAGGGCGAACAGAGCAAGGGTTGTGATAGCAAGAGGTCCTATCAACAGTCCAGCAACCTTCAGACAAAAGCAACTTAACAAGTCAGGTTTGAGGTCAATCCAGGAAATCCAAACAATTCAGGAGCAGTGGGGAACAGGACTGGGCACGGACACACCTATGATGCAGCTCAGACCAGCAAATGGGCTGAAATGGGGCTCCTGAGCATGGGCAGAGGGTGTGGGTTGAGGTCCCAAGGGATTCTGGTCAGGACAATTAGGGCTTATGGGGGCACTTGGGGCCCAGCACAGCCTTCCTTCCCATCATGGTATGACCTTGCACCTAACAACACCCTGGGTTTTGAGGGGTACTTGCCGTGAAAAGCTCTGATTTTGGCCAATCCAACTGGGAGTTCCTGGGAGTGCTCCTCGGATCTATAGCCTGGCCAGCTAGTGAGGTATTGAATCCTCCCCCAAACTGGTTTAGAGTCTGTGCAAAATTTACTTCACTTGGTACTCTGGTTGCCCCTGCACTATGACTGCTGGAGGGGTAATGTGTTGGCAATGGATAGGGTTTGGGTGATGAGGCCTCAGGAGGAGAGACATGAAAAATGGGGTGAGTCTTCAGGGATCATGTAAGCCAGGAGCCAAGGGTGGCCACAGCCCAGGTAAGGCAGTCCCACAGCAGCCCACTGGCATGGTGACAGCAACAGGTCCCATTGACAATCTGACCATCATCAGGCAGAGATAAGGTCATGAGTTGGGTCCAAGGTCAATCCAGAAAATCTGAACAATAATTCAGGAACAGGCAGCTCAGATCAGGCCTGATGACCCAGACCTGAGCTGAAATGGGGCCCATGGGCTAATGGTACGGGCGTGGTGAGGCTGACCAGGACAATTAGGGCCTCGAAGCCCAGCACAGCCTTCCTCAATCACCTCTCTGGGTCACGGATTGAATGGATAACAACTCTCTGTTTCCCTCAGAGACAGCAGAGAGAGAGCAAGCAGTGGTGCTGGCGCTCTTCCCTCAGTGTTTAACTTCTTATTTGTGCTCAGGGGCTCCTGAAATCAATGCCTCAAAAGCTGGTCTTTGTTAACTCCACTGCCCTTTGAAGTACCAAAATCCAGTGCTTTCTAGCACCATATGGTGAATGCATTGTCCTTCCTTGTCATCACTGTGTCCAAGGAGGAATATGAAACCATGGGCACCAAGAAATTGATACCAGAGCAAAGTTGTAAAGACCGATGGCTTAAATAGCCTTCACAGGCAAGTGAGGACCAGCCAGGAGTATCCTCATGGTTGATATGAGGATTATCACCCAAGTGTCATATGTCATGCCACATACAGAAGATACGGATCATTCTGAGGAAAAAGGGATGGAATAATCCACACAGCTGTGACTAAATGAACGCGCTGCTTGACCTTGAGATTCAGACTTCTTGATCTCCTTTTCACAAGTTTGAAATTTCCAGTGCTTCCAGCAGAAAACAGAAGGAGATGGGTAAGAACATATGTCTTTGCTGTTACAGCAAAGCAAGATATGACCCACCCAAGATTGTTTCTATTGCCGGTTCTGGGTGCCACCATCAGTAACAGATCTGAGCAAATAATTTCTCTCAGGCCTGTTCCCTTTTCCTCCCTCAATTTTTCATTTCCATCTCTGTACTCAGGGGGATGGTTGCTCTACATAACCAAGAAGAAAGCTTCTTTTCCTCTCCATCAAACCAGCTTGCCTCTCTCTGCTCCAAGCTTTCACGCCATGGCTGTAATCCAAACAAATGATTTAGCCCTGCTGAATTTATTGTCTCTTCCAAGGAACTCCATCATCTCCTTTAGCTTGTCCATGCCCAGGAGTAGCAAATTCTAAAAGCAATCTTAAATTTAAATGTACCATTGTGTTTACTGAGCAGTGAACCTTCAGGCAATAAATACTACAGCAGGAATTCACCAAGACTCTGTTAGGGCTTGACAGCCCAGCCAGCCATTTCGCAAATCTTTGTTAGTCCTGACAACATGTTTTTTTTTTTAATCAAAGGAATTACAAATTTGTTTTTAATCTTTGAGGTTACTCTTAATGCCTTAGAAAGGATCCAAAGCTATTTAAAACTGTATTCACATTACAAGCAGGCAGTAAATTTCAAACTACTAGTCAAGCACATTGTCACTCCATGCGAATGATACCACAGAGAAGAGGCTCAGCAAAATTTTTGTCCGTGTACTGGAGTTCTTTAATGTATTTCAGACATAGCAAGTGCTCTGGACCTCCCTGATTTTGGAAGTCACGGCCCCTTTTCCTGGGCAGATGACCCTCCAATCATGCAGAACCTCTGGAGGCATCATACAGGTGCTGAGCAGCAATCCTAGCAGTACGATCGTGCTAACTCCTCCTTGGTCCTACAAGTGTGACAGCTCCAGGAGTTCATCAGCAAGGCTCCAAGCCAAAGCTAATTTCTGTGCAATGAGGTGAACAACAGTGTGAGTTTATATTTGCTCAGACCTGTGGAGCCATTTTGCTTACCTGGTTCTGTAACACCCTTGTCCCCAAGGCTCTTGAGGAGGAAGTAAGACCTTTACATTGGCACATTCTGAGTCCTCCCCAGACCCAAGTCTCTTTCAGTATTTCTTTAGGGTTGTATTTACCTCCAGGCTACACTGGAATACATTTTTGGGTTCTTTTTGCATTCTCTGTGAATTTCACATTCTCATCCTTTTCTTCCTTGAAGAACTCTCTCCAGTTGTCTGGATCTCTGCCACTTTGATGCAGTCCTGCAGAACCTTTCAGCCCATGAAATCACAGGAAGAACACAATTCCCACAGAGACATCACTCCACGGTGTCAAAGCAGTTGTGACTCCTGTGCTAATCTCATAAGAAATTTCATGAAGTGGTATCACTTCAGTGTGATGCCTTCCCGAAACGTGCACATGCCCTCCTTGATAAATACTGCCATTTAGGGCTCCATCTCATGAGCTGCTTGAAACGCTCTGCAAGTCGCTCTGCTTCCCAGCCTTCACCTGCCCTCCCTGCTGCAGACTGTGTGAACTCCAGCTAGCTCTGAGGCAGGCGGTGCTTAACTCCTAGTTTTTACATCATGCTTCTGCCAACAGGCTTTTAACGTCCTGAGGATGTGAAAAAGTTAAAAGTTGTGTCTTATCTAAACTATCAGACTAGAGGAAGCCAGACATCATCCCCAAGACAAAGGGACTCTCACTCTGCTAATGTGGGACCTCCTGCATGTTTCCCCAATCAGACCTGTGTTGCAGTAAGCAACTTTGCTAGGGTGTTGGGGCACTGAGTGCATCAATAGGCCTTAATGGTCCTGACCAGCTTCACCTGGGGCTTCCACCCACATCCTCTGCCCATGGCCCGGTACATCCATTTAAGCTCAGGCCTGAGCCTTCAGCCTTGCTTTAAGCTATATTTTTGGAGGGGTACTTGTCTCTAGTCCTATCTCCTGGCTGGACCTTGGTCTACTGTCCCAGCTTTGTCTCCAGCCCTGTCTCTTGCTGGTCTCCCTGATAGGAGTCCCAGGATAGACCTACACCTGAGTCATTAGCTTGCCTTCAACACTCTGGGACTGTCGATGGACCTCGATACCGGCACCCGGGTCTGTCCACCCTGTTCAGATCCTGCAGGACTGCGTCTTGGTGCTAAGGGCTCCCTGAGTCACCCCTGCCTGGGCTCTGAGGTTCCTCTGGGGGGGCAGTTCAGGCTGGCCCCAAAGAGCCCTAGGGACTGGATGGCTGGTGGAAGGTAGGGGCTGGGCTGACCAACAGCAGGAATCTGGGATGAGGCTGGGCAAGGGTGGGACAAGCAAGCTATCCCTGAATGGTCCCTTGGCTGGGAGCAGGGCTTGGGGGATGAAAACAGAGGTTCCTAGAACAGCCTTTGAGGGTGGGAAAGGGATCAAATCACCCCTGAGGCCATACTGTGCTGGGTGAAGGCTCAGACCTTCCCTGGGGAGAGCCCAAAGGCTGGAGGGGTGTCAAGTCACCCTGGAGACCAGTTGGGGAGGGGAATCCAGCCTCCTTGGGGGACCCTGTGTAGCTGGGCAGGGGTGAAATCAAGGTATCACAGAGCAGGCATCCCTGGGATGGGGATCAAGGCACCCATGAGGCTGGGGGCTCAGGATGTCCCCGAGCAGCCTCGGAAGCTAGGGAGCACTGGAGGCTTCTGGTCAGTGGGGCCGAGGTGGCACCTGGGGAAACCAGGGGGGTCTGGGGATTTCAAGCCCTCCCTGAGCAACCCCAACAGCTGGGGTGATCCAGGGGGGTCCTAAGCAGCCTTGAAGGCTGTGTGGTTGCAGAGGGCCAGGTTGTCCCTGGGGGCCAAGGGGATCACAGTGTCCCAGAGCAAGCCAAACTGGCTTGGGGATTAAGCCACCCCTGAAGCCAGGTGGAGGATGAGGTGAAGCCCCCCTAAGAATGGGCCAGGGGTTCTCAGGTTGCTCCTGAGGCCAGGGTCATTCAGGACTTTCCTGACGAGACCTTGGAGGAGGTTGGGGAAGGTGAATGATGCTGACTGGGACGTTCATGCATCTGGAGAAACAGAGGCAATATGGCATGCATGGGCTTCAAACCACTCCTGAGGCCATGAGGCAAAGATAAGGATCAAGCCACCCTGAAGCATGTGTGTGTGTGGTAGGGTCACCCCTGAGGAGCCTTAGAAGGGGAAGGGTGTTCCTGCCACTCCTGAGGGGCACCAACAAGCCCCAAAGCCTGGGCAGCTGGGTGTGGGGTTGACCTCAAGGTGCTCCAGAGGAGTAGGGAGCTGGTAGCTTGGACCGCATCCTGGCTTCCCAATGTCTGTGGCTGGACTTTGGGGCTTCTCTGGGGTCTCTGATAACTCCCTGGCCTCCAACTCTTGACTCCCTTAGGTGAATTTGGCATGAAGGATCTTTCCTCAGAGTCAAGATTTTTCTGTGGGTACTTAGCAGAGAGATGTATGGAGATATTGACTTGGCTGACTCTAAGGCTGAATTTCTGTCTTTCACAGCGCGTTGAGCAGAATGCTGATAGAAGCAAAGGCTGTTTACAGAATATATAACAGATACTTCAAAGAGTTTTTCTAGCTTTGAGTTCTTCAGACACAGGCATTTGTGCATAATGCATTTCATGTTCTGTAAACCTGATACAATATACTCCTTATTAGATAAAGGCAGGAGGATTACAATTAGTCTAGTTTTGTCCCTCAGTTACAGCTTAAAAGTTAGGTGATGATGCAACAGCTTATGATTCCTGTCTAAATTTGGAGTTATCTTAGAAGGCAAAGGTAACTTTCTGCTGTAAAGAGAAGGGATGGAGGAAATTCTCAGCATTGAAAGCTACAGTTCCCCAGATTCCTTCAAAATAATGAGAGAATAAGTTGCCCAGTATTCCAGTCTCTTATAAACCTGCTTAACTTTGTGTGTGTTAATAGCTTTAGTAACTGAGACAGGAGTGTATAGTGAGAGTTACAGCATTACGAATGTGCTTAGAGACTGCAGAACTAGGGTCTTTGTTTTTATCCAAACTCATATATCCCTTAATTATTCTAGATATTTTATTTTTGCAATTTCATTTTTGTATATCTACAATTTCTTTAGCAATGGTGATGTATGTTAACCTCTCTTTGTTTTTTGAACTGTTCAATAGTAATTGTGTATAATCTTGATCCATTAGGTATCTCCCTTTTCTTACAGAAACAAAATTTTGTAATTCATGTGCAGTACCCACTTCAACATAGAACAGGCAAGAAGACTCTTAGTAAAGCATGTCAGTCAAAATCAAATCATAGTAAAAGCAGAAAACTTCATGAGCAAACAGAAGAAGATTAGCATTCTCGAGGTTTTTTCCTAGTCCCTTCCATATGCAAGGAGACTTAGCTTCACTTGGAAACGGGCTTGCATTAGGCCATTTCTCACTGTATCAGGCTCTTTATGCACCCAGCTGGCTGCAAAGTTTCTCTTTGCTGCGGTGTCTCTGTGTAATCCCAGCCAGTTTCCCTTTGCAGCTGTGGGGGGCCTCCTTTGATGTGCCTCTGTAGGTGGCTGCCGATCCCTCAACCGGGGCCTGCAAAGAGAATCTCTTCTGTAGAGGAAAAGAAAACACCCTGGTGATGCCATGTGACTGTTTGCTTTATGCATGCTGGAGGAACTGACGTCAAGTGCCTCAGGATATTGTTCTAATGCAATAACGTGATGTTGTGGTGTGTATCTCTGTGCATCTAATATATCTAACGGAAAGCCTGTGGTGAAGGACAATGTGGTCTGTACCTCCCTTCTGCTCTTGGTCTCTTTTACTTTCAAGACCCTCCATGTGTACTGAAAAAATCTGCGGTGTCTGCTTGTGACTACCAATTGTGAATAGTGACCTCCTTTAGATGTATTAAGAACATTTTTCTTACATTGTTCCCACCTGTGTGGTTGTAGGGTACTGTTAATACAGGAAAGCAAATGCATAAACATGCAACAGAGGTGACCCAATGCTGATTTTATTTTTGCTTCTCACTTGGGAGGAAAGGGAGAGAAGTTGTTTCATGTACCTTCAGCATGCAGCAGAGATGGCCCTAGTGTTCTCCTTTCTGTCACAGCTTTCACCTCTTTTCACTTTGAACATAAGTACTGATACAAGAAATTAAAGTGATGTAAAACCCAATAAAACTAGGCCAAATTTTTCAATATTATGTGTAAATGCAAGCAGGAGCTTGCGTTCCACCGCAGGGACTGTGCAGCTAGAGTCCTATGAAAATACCCACATTTGGGTGAACCCAGTCACCCAGCAGTTTTTCTCCTCCTCTTGTGCCTCCCTGCAGCATGGGAATATGCCAGTTGTTCTGGGACATACTGGATCTCACTGCAGGATGTGAACGTCCTCAGAGCCTGAGAGAATTTAGAATCATAGAATCATGGAATGGTTTGGGTTGGAAGGGGCCTTTAAAGGTCATAGAGTCCAACCCCTGTGCAATGAGCAGGGACATCTTCAACTAGATCAGGTTGCTCAGAGCCCCATCCAACCTGACCTTGAATGTTTCCAGGGATGGGGCATCTACCACCTCTCTGGGCGACCTGTGCCAGTGTTTCACCACCCTTGTCGTAAAAAATTTCTTACTGGATGTAGTATTCCAGGTGAGGTCTCACCAGAGCAGAGTAGAGTGGCAGAATCACCTCCCTTGACCTGCTGGCCACGCTTCTTTTGATGCAGCCTGGGATATGGTTGGCTTTCTGGGCTGTGACCACACATTGCTGGGTCATGTCCAGCTTTTCATCCACCAATACTCCCAAGTCCTCTCCGCAGGCCTGCTCTCAATCCCTTCATCCCCCAGCCTGTATTGATAGTGGGCATTGTCCTGACCCAGGTGCAGGACCTTGCACTTGGCCTTGTTGACCCTCATGATGTTCACATAGGCCTGCTTCTCAAGCTTCTTCAGGTCCCTCTGGCTAGCATCCCATCCCTCAGGTGTGTCAGCCGCACCACTCAGCTTTGTGTCATCTGCAAACTTGCTGAGGGTGCACTTGATCCCACTACATTGTTGATGAAGATATTGAACAGTACTGGTCCCAGTGCAGGACCGGTATTGTTTACTGAGGACTATAAAGGTGGGATAAAAAAGTAAGGGTTGATGTAGCGCATGAGTTAAGGGAGTGATGTACTCTGGTAAAACCTCTCTAACAATGATTAATGCAGTTACACAATCATCTGACTGTATAGGAAATATCCTCTTACCCTGCTTGAGGACCTAGGTTCTGTCTAAAGCCTGAGGGATTTATTCCTAATGTAACTATGTATATTGCCCATATACATTTTCCCTATGGGTGTTGGTTTTTTTTTTTTTTTCTGTCTTCTAGCCCTGTGGGGACCTTGTGGCAAAGCATATCTTGGGTGTGTTGCAAACGGCCTATGACCTACTCCGTTTCCTTAGCTAATTGCTTTTCAAATTCAGAAATGGTAGTCTTGCTCTGCTACTGTAGTGAGGAGAAAGAGGAGGCTCAGGTTTACCCTCCCTTCCCATGTCAACATTGTTTTAATAATGCTATTTAAAGAAGGAACGGTTGTTCCTTTGCCTTGTGAACTCCGATTTGAATGCCTCGGGTCACATCTTTTCTACACTTCGGTGTTGTGGGCAGCTTTATACCTCTGCTGTATGTCAACAAAAGTCCAAGATGGGAACAGCGATGCTGCTTAGGCACTTTCCTCGCGGTAAAACTCTCACAGTGTTTCCAGGGAAGGGTGACGGATTTACTTCGCACCACTCTTGTCACTTCCATCAGCTGAGACCCAGGACACCTGCGGCAGCGCACCCGAGCCCAGCTGCGCGGGTCGTTTCGGAAGAGGCCGACTCGGAGCGTCGTGTGCCAGCGAGCCCAGCGGCAAGTAGCTCCTGCGGATGACTGGAAAACAGAGGATCAGCGGCATCCCTCCTCCTGCCAGCCTCGCCCGCGTTTCGTAGCGCAGGGGCCCTGCTGGACCGGCGAACGCTCTCCCCTTTCCCCAGGGCGACCCAGGCGCTGACTGAATCACCTCACGCCCGCTCCCGCCTCGCCGCACGCGGCCGCCAGGCAGGCAGGCGCGCGCAACCGCAGGCAGCTGCCGGCACCCTCGCGCCCCTCCCCGCGGCGGGGCGGGCGGGCAGCCCGCCCGCGCTTGCTCCCTCGCGCCCGCGGCGGCTGCTCGGATTGGCTGCGGGCGGCCCGGCCCTCCCGCCGCCGCCGCGGGTGAAAGGGCGGCCGGGCAGCGGCGGCTGCGGCGTTAAGACATGGCGGCGTTGGCGTTACGCTGGGGGGCCGCGGGCGGCCGTCGGGGGCTTCGGGCGCTGATGAGGGTGAGAGCCGCGTTGGGGGCGGACAGACCGACCGACCGGCGGGGCTGGGGGCGCGGTTTCTCCCCTCGTCGCCGTTCCCCGGGCGGTGCTCGGCGCTGAGCTGTGGGGCCGCTCGCCGGGGCGGTTGAGGCGGCCCCTGTGTAGAGGGCCGGGGCGGGTCTCCCTCCCCTGTGAGGGGCTGCGGATGGGGCCCGCCGGGCGGGTGCTGTCCCCACATGCGTGGGGACGGGTGGGTGGGCGGTGGTCTGCGGGTGCTGGCTGGAAAGGGGGTGGTTGTCGTGACACCGTGAAAGAAACCCAGCCTGGGTCCTGGGTTCGGCTGCTGCGGGCTGGCAGCATCCGAGAGCCTGTTCCTCAGTGTATCCCACCCGTGTGGTGCTAGGAGTGTGTTTTTTTTTTTTTTTTCTTTCTCCTCTTTTTAACTGAATTTTCTCCTGCCGGAGAGGGTTATGTGCTACTTCCTGTTTATTCCTGCCTTCTCCCTCTGTTAAACAGGAGCTTATAAAAACTTGGGGGGTAGAGTGTAGTTTTATACTATTTTTAGTAGTAAAATCTTAGCTTATAGAAAAAGGCTTTGTGAAACTGTCGTCTCTTTCCTCCCTCCCTCTTTACCCCAGATGCTTACAGGTCTTTCAGCTGTCACTGTAAAGCTTTACTGTGGTTTTTCATTCTTCTTACTTTTGATGAAAATGCAATAAACTCATTGCAGAACTATACTAATGGTTTTGGTGAAGACTTTAAATTTCTAGAAAGCCTTATTCCTTAGACTGTGGAGGAGCTTCACTGAGGTGGCTGCTATGTTTTCTTCTCTATTACTTCTACAGATTGTGCTAAAAGAAAGAAGAGATTAGGATAAGCACAAGCAGCGTTAGCGCATGGTGTATAACAGTTGAATGACACTACAGCTACTTTGTGTATGGGAAAAGTGGTGCAAAATACCTGTAATTGCATACAGTGGGAAGAATATATCATTTTTTTGTTTCCCGAAAAGGAAGATGACTGTGGAGATCTGCAAGTTCCAGTGGAGAAGAGAGGAGTGACTTGCAGAAAATGTTTGCTCTGTGTACCCCTGAGGGTGTGGGATAGGTTCCTCTCTAGAAATGTAACCGCATAACAGTACTGTAAAGAACTCCTCGCATGTCTCTAGGGATCATGTAAAAGAGGTGGTTTATGTGGGCAGGGCATTTTGAGAAGGGATTAAAGAGGAAGAAAGGATATGCTCTACCCAAGTATTTTTCCTTAGGAAATATACATAGCAAACCTGTTTTGCCATTAAGGTGTACATGAGAGAAGCTTCTTGAAAAGGAAAGAAAAAGAAGTTTGGAGGCAATGATTTGCAATTAGCAGAGGGCTCATGCTGTTTAAAGACTTTACTTTTGGTAGCCATACACACGCGTATGTGTATATAGATGTGGAAGACTTCTGCTCTTCCCACTAAAGTCCAAAGACTTTAATGTCAGTCAGTCCTTTGGAGCCTCCCTGTGAAAGGCCTGCTTTGTCTCCTTCATTCTAACACCTCAAGGGCATGGTCTGACTGCCTTGGTGTAGACAGTATAGAAAAGTTACATTAGTGACACCTTTGCAAAACAAAATATTTTTATAGCTACCTAATAGCACTTGTGACTTATGTAACTGAAGTGATTTCTAGCCCTTAATATCTATGTATGAAAGTCACCTTCAGGACATCAGTATATTGGAAAGCATTTAATAAGACAAATTTGCATGGGAATCACTTTCATAGATTCTTTAATGTTTTGCTGACATAGGCGAATAATATAATTGATGTCTTCAAACTTTAATGTGCTTGGAGCGCTTACATCTTTTGCAAGGGCTAGTAGCTATTGAGTTGTCCTTAACTTCTTTTGCCCCTCTCGTGTGGGAATAAGTAAAGGACCCGAGAGACGGTACAAAAACACTGAGCTGGGGATTCAACTTAACTGGTGTGTTTCTAATCTAATGCTTAGCGCTCCTGTTTAGCTTTTATGCAGAACTGGTGCTGTTTAGAATATAACCAAAATTTCTTTTTGAGTGCTTTCCACTTCTGGAGCTGGGAGAAAATCTGATGTTGAAAGAAGGCTGTAGTTACAGAATGAGGATGAGAGTTGGCTTGTGATCTTTCAATCTTGAAACTCTTTGGAGAGAGCTGTCAGACTGTTTAAAATAATGTAGAAGAAAGTGATAAATACTATACATCATGAAATCGAGAGTGAAGTGGTGATACGGATTTTATCAGGGTAGATTAGTTTTCTAACCATTGAACTAAATGTATGGAAAATTTCTCTGCCATCTGTGCCCTCCTAAGTTGTTATCTATGCAGCCACCATTTTTAAGTCATGGAAGTTATCTGTACAGCAGGAGCTCCTTGCTCTCTTCTGTGACATTATTTTTAGCATGCGGTTATTCCAGGGAAACGTTTTTCCCCTTGGTTATGAGCACAGAAGCATTAGCCTGATGGGATAGCAAGATTGGTATCATCTGTCATTAGGGAAGGGACTTAAAATGGTCACCAATCTAGGGACATGAATGTAGCCATAAACTTTTGGAGTTCAGTGATTGTTTCT
Organism: Haliaeetus albicilla; assembly: GCF_947461875.1. Lineage (NCBI taxonomy): Eukaryota > Metazoa > Chordata > Aves > Accipitriformes > Accipitridae > Haliaeetus > Haliaeetus albicilla. Next base: position 6,385,671 of record NC_091497.1, on the reverse strand, counting down.
AGTACGTAAATTACAGATTTTAGTACAAACAAGCACTCTCAAAGCATACCACAGGTAGAGATTTCTGTTTTTCTCCTTGCTCCCAGGAGCAGCTGTTTGGATTCTGCAGGCAAAGCATGCTGTGCCATCTACTGTGGGCAAATCTTAGTTCTGGAAGAAAAAGTTAAGAGTTCATTAAAGTTTAGATTGAGTAAAAAAATCTCAGTCTTGTTCTGAAACGCTGTGTGTTTTAATTTTCTTGTTATTTTGTTTGTCCCAAACTTGCATTGGTGGTTCCTGCACGATTGTTACAGTGCTGGGATCTATTTCACAGGCACTAGCCTTGCTGGAGCTGTTTAAGCTGCTGCCATGAGAAACTGTTCCAGCTTTCTGGAGCTGCTAGGTCTTCATCACAGGCTGTTCCTTGTGAGCTCCTGTCTCCCTCCAACTTGTGCTGGCACTGCTGCTTGAATATCTAAGTGGATACGCTGGACTGAAATCTGGCTGAGAACACATTTTTCCCAGTCCTTGTGAGTATCTTCTCAGCTGGATGTATTCCCTAGTCTGGTTCACTATGTGACTATACAAACTTTTGGGATCCATACAAAGGAGAAGGTACTTGGGAGTAGGAATGATTTAGTTTAAAAAAAACAGCCTTAGGTGGAAGAGTGTTTCCTTGCTTGTAGTTTGTGTGCTGTGTTGGCAAATACGAAAAACGGGTTTTCTCTTCTTCCTCGTAGAATTACCAGTGGTTCTTAAACCTTGTAAGAGTGAAAGAACTGTTGTGTATAGCACAGTGTACCTTACAAAACCTTGTACTACATCTTGTTTACAGTTGGCTTCAAGAGGATCTGCTTACAGTTACAAGTGCTTGGCTGTTCAGCACTCTCAGAGAGGGAGTAAAGAGGAAGGGCAAGGGCTTTGTTAGACAAAAAAAATACAGAAGTGTTACGTTTGCTTTCATGTTTAAAAGATTTATACACTCTTGTATTAATAAGCTACATTTTCAGCCTTGTAGATTAAATCTTGCAGACACCTGAAGGTTTCTTGTATGCTTTATACATACTCTATCAGTAGAGGCCCATAAACAGGGGATTAACATGTCAAGTGAGTTGAAATAAGAAAAGATTTCAAAACAGTTTCTTTGTAATGAAAATGTGGAAAAAATTATGTTTTCTTCATGTTTATAAGCACTCAGGAATACTTATGGCTAATGGGAAGTACACTGCAAATATAAAGGGGCTATTCTCATGGTGTCTTAAACTTGAATCCCTGAAAGCATAGGGGCAAAAATCTTAGTAATATTGCTAGCGGAAGACAGAAGGAAGAGGTAGAATTTATGACTAATGAAAATAAGTATGGTACTCTAGCTGTTACTATTGGGCATTGCTTACTGTATTTTCTAGTAATGCTAAAATATACATTCCTTCCCATATTAGACTTCTTAAAGCAAATGTTGGTATATGATGCTTTTCCTGTCTGGAATCTGGAACTGTGCATCTCCATTGCAACATTGAGACCTTTTTCTGCCTGTAAAGCTCAGTATCAATGAGTAATTTACAAGATGACCAGTATGGTAGGGAAATCTATTTTCTCAATGAGGGACATATAAACCTTTACAAACACACATGTAAGCCATCTATAAATAACAAGTTAATTTTCTGTTTTGCTGTTGTGTGCTGTGTCCTTAAACCACCTGAAGAGGTTTCCCAGGGCTGCATTGGGTCCCTGGGAGGCAGGTTCTCAGCTAGACCTCAAAGCATCAGTGTTATGGTGAGCATACAGTTCTACAAATTACTGGGTAGGTTGATGTATATGAAGTTATTTTGTAACTGTTACAGCTATTCAGGTTTGAGCTCAGTTTGGCTATTGTGCAGTTAATAGATAAAGCAGGGTGCTTTTCCAAAATACGGTACTAACACTATCTGTTTTTTGAGGATTCAGTAGAGGTGGGAAACTCCAAGCCAAACTCAGAAGTCCAGAGTTGAGCTCTCATAAATGAATAGTCTGCGTTCTTGGGCTTTCAAGAGTCAAAAGCTTCATCAAATTAAAGTAACAAGTCATGACAAAAATAGGTTATACTTGATGACTCTGCTGCCCTCTCCTAGTTTTGCAAGATACAAAAAAGTCACTAGGTCAAGCTGAGCTCTCTGGGCTCTGTTCTGAGGAAATTTTTATGTGAGGTATAATACCCTGGTTTGGGGGGGGGCAGCCAATTAAGCATGTACCTTGAGAGTTAGATTGGCTTGCCTTGGTTGGTGGTTTGAGAGTTCTTTGGGGGTTTTGATGTATCTTTTAATGAACCTACGTATAGCAGGAGCTTGGGAGCCTGGGGCAGGTGACACCTGAGTAGCTGTCGATTTGGAGGTGGCAATTTAGCAGTGTTCCTTCGTGGCCCTAGCTGTGCATTATTTACAAAATGTCTTTTTATTTTTAACTACTTATTCAATTGCTAATAGTGGCTAGGAGCAGACCTCTAAAGAGACTTTTCTTGAAGTGGATTCTAGATTAAGCAAGCTCTTAAACCTTAGTGTATATTGGTAGAGATACATACAAAACCCCCCAGCTCCTTCTTTCCAAAACTGTGGATTAGAGTTGGAATTTCACATCTGAGTTGAGCAATATGCTTGATTTGTTTTAGGAAATTACCCCACATGTATTCAATTCAGGGCTGAACCTGGTTCTCTAAGTGATTCTAGTGTGTGTGTGAGAGGAGGTAGTTAAGTTTTTAAACATAGATGCATGATTAGGTTAGGCTATTACAAAATCTTTATGTGAAATCTGTCTAATTCTGTAGTGTAAAAACAGAGCTGAGTGTGGTTTAATGCTTTTTCAGTTTTTTTAATTGCTTGGTAACTTTACTCTTTCTGTATAAAAAGTTTGAATAGGGCATTTTTTCAAGACAGCACATGGCTAAGATTCCAAGCCTTAATGCTAACTAATTTTCCCATCATAACCTTTCCTTCCAGTCTCCATCTGTGGCATAACTTTTCTGGCTTCTCATATGTGTTCAAAACTAGCTTTGTATAAAAGGTGTTTACAAGAAAATTCAGAAGCTTTTCCTCCCTTGCCCCCTCCCCCTCTAGCTAACTGCAAGTATTTAGATTAGCCCCACTGACCCTTAACAAGCACTTTCTTCAATGAATAATACTAACTCGGTGGAGGTGTGTGGTGGTTTTTTTTTTTTTTTTTTGTTTTTTTTTTTGTGGGGGGGGTCCTGTATGACCTTCTTCGGACTATTTGTGGTCTCACAAGTACTTCTGTCAATCGTGTTTGACAGGAGAGGAACTCTATCTGCTTAACTGTGTGTACTCTGGAGCAGGAGAGTGTAGTCTGCTGCTTCTGCTATAGCTATCCTTGCTCTTCCCTCTGACAAGATCTAAATTGCAGTATAGTCACTGAAGGTGTAACTGTGCTGCCATAAACTTGGGATAATAACCAGCTGGTAGATATGGTTGCAGCTGGCGGAATTCTGTCCTTAACTGTATCTTCCCTCTTTAATGCCTGAAACAGCTTGTAGTGTCACATTCTCAGTTGAACAATAATATACCCCTACAAAAAAAGCAACCTCTGGTGGTTTTGATTCTAGCACATCAAATGATTTGCCTTTCAGGTTGTTATTCTGGATTTTATTTTTGGAGAGTGAAGAGAAAAAATTAAAGAAGCAAAAAACCCTACCAAAACAAACACAAGAATGGGAGAGAACCCAGCATGTGAAACAGGGTGGAACAATTGCTTTCCACTGACTTTTTAGTTCCAGAATAATTAAGAATATCTGAATTGTTCCAGAATAATTAAGTTGATCTAGATTACCTGGGACAGTGTATGCTATGTCTGCCACTAGTGATTGGCATCTAAATCTTCTGTGAAGCTGTAGCAGCTTTCTAGTCATGAAGCTTGGTCTGAGCTGACATGAGGTAGCGTGCTCTAAGGCTTCCTTTAGTTCTGTATCACAGGGCTTGTGTTGAAATATATTGTTTTTCCTTTAACATTATAATGTCAGCTGCATTACAAATGTGATGCCCTTCTCATTCCTGGGGTGGTTTCTGCTTTCTGTGATACATGAAAAGTATCTAGATCAGGCTAGAGGGCTGCGTAAGGAGTGTTCTCATTCCAGTTACTGCCAGCCACTGGTACTTCAGAACCAATATGAGCTTACAGTAAACTTAAGATAATTGAAAAATTGATGAATTTTTATGTTCACTGCTGTTGTGGAAGGGGCAGCTGAATTCTCTGGCTCTCTCTCAATATTCTTTATATGAACATATACTTCCTTAATTTTTGGTCTCCTTTCTAGTTTAGTGTAGTCAGTCTTCATCTTTTTTTTTTTTTTAAAGTCTTCTCACAGGAGAGCCTTTACTTTCTACTACTTAGATTTCTGCAACTTCTGAAAATGATTCTTTCAGACAGAATTGACAGGTTCTGAGTTCTGGCAGTTGCCAGTCACTGCTGTTACATGCTTCCTACTAGGCAATATTCAGTATTAGGGCTTTTTACAGTCTCTTTTATTCCAACTGGGTGAGCAGGTGTAGTTCTCCCAGAGCTGTTTGTATTGATGCAACTTTGGTGTGGGGTCATTTATCTGTCTGATTATTTTTGTTTATGGTTAACTGTAGCTGCCATTATGCTGTGAATTGACTTGCTTGAGAAGTACCTGTCTGAATCTCCTCCTTAATACACCTGCAAATCTGTTGTATCATCTATCGTGTTCTCTTTGAAATAGCACGTGTATGCTGCTTTTTCCTGACATGTCATGCAAAATTGTTAAACTATAGGAGCTGTCTTTGTAGAAGTTGGTTCAGAGCAGAAGTCTCAGAGAAAAGGAGAAAAAGGCCTCTTTTCCTCAGACCACCATCAGGGGTTGTGGTAGGGAAGACTGGGAGCTGAACTAGCATCTAAAGTCTGTTCTACTTGTGCTCTCCATACTGGTCCAGTCCATTACCTGCCTTATTCCCAGCAGCTCCCTAGCAGCAAAGACCTCTTCCTATACGCAGCACACATGGATGCATACTCTTTTGAGAACTTTGTAGGTATTTCTTGGAACAAGAAGGAAAGAAGGTGGTATAGTGGCAAGCTTATTAAAAATCATTTATACCTAAGCTAATGACTTCGTATCTAGAGCTTCTGAATTGTTTTTGGTTACTGTTTGTTGGGTGTGTGCTTGTGGGAGGGCAGATCTTTATAAGCTTTTGTCCAGTTGGTGAGAGAATGGAAGGATATGGAAGAGTTTCCTCAAGATGTTAGTATGTGAACTGTTTTTATCTTACTGGAATACTGTAGCAAGAGAAAAACATTTAACTCCCTCTTTCTTCTGTAGTGTGAAATACTGTGTTCAAGATGGTGCCTTATAACTTCACATAAACTGTATTCGTCTGTGTATGATCCAAATGAAAAGGTAAGTAGTATGGTGCATGTTTTCTCTTTAACATTTTACTGTACCACTGACATTTGTCTTTTAAAGCTATCCTGTCCCGTGCTGCTACTAACAGTGGTAGTTCTCCTAGTATAACCTGTGTACAGTCACTAGTTTAATAGCATGTTTTTCTTCCTTTTTTAAATCAAAAAGGAAGTTGCTTTTACAGTATACTTGTCAAGATTGGATGCTACTTCAGGTGCATACCTTAGAAGGTTGGATAAGTGATTGCAAGCTTGGGAAAGTTACGTACTGGCCTGAACATGTTATAATTATGAAACAAGTATTAGTATTCTGCATGGGGGAGTATAGGCCTGTTAAAACACGTGGGAGGTAGACTAACCAAAAGCTTTTCATAGAAACAAAAGCATGCAATAGTGGCAGCATGATTGTTAAATGATCTGACACAGGGGTGAGAATTTTAGAGCTTGGATAAAGGTGGGCCTTTAGGGCCTGCAGAGAATAGTAAATCCTCATCTTGGGACTTGTGCAGCCATCTCAATTTACAGTTACAAGCCAAGAAAAACTTTTCTTGTGGGAGATTGTCTTGGCATGGCCTCTGAAGTAACACACTTGGAAAAATAATGTGGCTGAAGGTACACTAGTATTGAAGGGCAAGAATGCTGACAACTCAGGACTGGTAGGCTTGCCCTTGTATACCAGTATAGAAGGAATTAACCAGGAGTGAAACAGTATTAGAAAATGGGGAAAACCTGTATGTACCTAGAACCGTGGCTTAAAAAGAAGTCTTTTGAAGAAATCTGTATTCTTAAGGTCCTTGCTTAATCAAGTTTGCCTTCCTTTTCTAAAGGCATAGTTATGTTTAGACAATGTAATTGAGTATTTGGTTTCTCTTAACTAGGAGCTATGTCATTCCAACTGGTGGCTACTACAGATAGTTTAACCTCTTTTCTGCTTTTTCCATTCACTGCCCCTTCCACTGTCTTTGTAATGACAAAAGTTTCATATGAGACCTTTTGGAGCTAATTAGTGGAAATGACATAAAAAAGAAATGCTGCATGTTACTTCAAAGCAGCATGTGATTTTTTTATTTATTTTTTTTTTAACATGCTGGACTTGAGACTTGCCTTTAACAGCAGGAGCGAGAGTCCAGTCTCTTCCTGTTAGTGTCTTTATTGCAGAATTAGAAAATAAAAGTGTATGTCAAATATTCTTAACATCTTGATACTGAGAGTCGTGTCTTGCACAGTGACCATACTTGATTAATGAAACAACTCTTATATACCAAGAACTAAGTTGATGAAGTATTTGAATTATTAAACTTTTCAATGCCAAGTATTTGGGAGCTTTTTTTAATTCCCCCTTAAGTTTGTATGCCTAAAAAACTTCAAGTACCTAGAATGCTGAAATTTAGATTCAGCAACTGATTTTTGTGAGCATGTTGGGAACTTTTCAGTTTTTTCACTGGATTTTAGACCAGGTGCCCAGCTAAAAAAAGTCTCCAAACAAATTGCTAGCTCCTGTGGTGTTCTTACAGTATTTGTACCTCTGATAATTGAGCTTGCTTAGGGATGTTTAAGATCAGTCTTTTGAGTGGGGGGTGTGCATGCCTGTGTACGAGACAGCGGTACACTCTCCTCAGCAGATTTGGCTGAATTTACCATATAAGCTTTCTGCAGCTCTTACGTGGAAGGTTTTATTGCTTAATTTCTGTAGATTGTTATTGTGTAGTATTTTTAAACTGGTCATGTGATGCCAGCTCAGTCCTGACTTTGAAGAAGTAAATTTGGTCAAGGGCACCTTGGTATGTCTGTTTGGAGTAGGGGAGCAAACAATACATACCCTAGTCTGTCAATAACAGTTCTTGTTGGGGTTTTGCAGTGTTCCTTCCTCTCTTCTTACACCTGCCTTCCCCTCCCCAGATTAACTAATGACTGTGGGGATAACAGTTTTACTGTTGCAGTGGCAATACTTCTCCCCCCAGTCCATATAAAAACCAGTTGTTTGGTGTACGGGAGGGAGAATAGCTATCGAAAGTCATGCGGTATAGTTTGATAAACCTGATCTGGTGTGACTGCAGGCTGCCCCTGAAGGGGAGAGTCCTGCTGGTTCCCTAACCTGTTTTTTGATTTGGAGCATGAGAGGCAGAGTAGGACTGTTCGATTAGTGTGTTGAACTGATGTGTCCTGAAGCTGCATCCCTGCTAGGTCTGATGCATGGAAAGCAGTGGGAGTCAGTGTGTAAAGCAGGATTGTCCCTTTCAGTGGCAGTCTGTATTTACAACCAAGCAGGTGCAGTATCAAAGTGCACCTGTGTATTTAGTAGCAAGGCCAGTGACAGCAATAACCCTTACTCCCAGAAATGAGATTTTTATGCTGAGCAACTCTGCTCCTCCACCACTCTTTCTTAATGGGAAATTTTTGTCTGGGATGTAAGGCTTATTGACTTTTGACAGCTTGTTATCCCCTTCTTACAGGCATGATAGGAGTATTGAAGGTATACTTACAGCATCAAGTTCACTCTAGTGTGAGAAGTGACAGTGAATTTCAGGGGCGTACTAGATTTGATTTGCTGTTGTGTTGCATTTTGGTTGCTACTTTGTATTGAGTGTGTAGCAGTGTCATGATCGCAGTGCAGGATTTTGCCAGGTTCCTTGCCTGAGGCTCAGCTGCAAGGAGGAGCAAGACTGGTACAATTCCAAGCATGCCTGTGCAGGGCAGAAGTGTTGGTCTTTTACCTTCCGTGCTCCGGTCAGGGAGGAACCTCTCCTCCTTATGATTGGAATGTCTTTTAAAGATGTCCCAAAACAGATGAGTCTTGTATTCCAGGTCGTCTGTGCTGGTTAGACTGCCAGCATGTCTCTTCCCTGGACTTGGCTGGCTCTTAGAGCTTCTGTAGAGTTCTAGTTTCTGCAGAGTGTGTGGTAAGGAGAGTCAGGGAATGTTGGTGTGAATAGTCAACACCTTTTTCTTCTGAACTTTTCTGAACCTGTGCCTATGCTAGGTAGATCTAGTATAGCATGCATACTGTTTATGCTATATCATCATTGTTAAATCAACAGAACCCTTTTGAAAGTAGGTGATCTCGGACTTACAAGCTCATGGATAAGCTAGGGTTTTAGTGGAAGTGGAGGAGAAAAGAATGCTTATTTCTGAAGGGAGAAAAACTTGTGTTTTGTTCATCTCTCAAGATTCTTATTGTTCTTTTCCCTTCAGACTTTTGAAAAACTCCTTATTGCAAACAGAGGGGAGATTGCATGCCGAGTAAGTATGTAATCTTTTAAGTTTTTTGTAGTTAAACTGTTGGTATTTTAAATATTGATAATTGTCACTTCTTATATGGTAGGTCATCAAAACATGTAAGAAGATGGGGATTAAAACAGTTGCCATACACAGTGATGTTGATGCCAATGCTGTAAGTACTACTTGAATTCAAATGGTAGATGGGATTATTAGTAGCTCAACAAGACTTGCAACTGTTATGCAGGCTTGTTGATTACCATGGTGAGCATGTTGGCAATTCTGAAGTATCTTTGTATATGTCCTTTTTCTCCATGTGCTTGAAAGGGGGGAGGTGACAAGGGTGAGGAGGATTGGACAAGTATTTAGCATGTTTTTTTGTGTGAAATCTTCTGTGTTTTGCACATGTAAATGTTACCTTGCTTTTTCCCTGGATTAAGCTAGGCAGTAACACCTGGTAGATAAGTGCACCAAGTGTAAGAGTGGCAGAGGAACCTAAATTTTGTTTTGCTAATGTACACAAAAAAGGCAATGAAAAGTGGATCTTAGGAGATGGTATAGAACTTGGTATAAATTGTTCCTGTGCCTGGTAAATCCAAGTCATTGCTTCCCACTTCACAGAGGAATGGCCTCTATTACCAGGTGTGCTGAATGGGCCTACCGGAGCTGTTCCATTTGGTGAGGATATTGAGGTGCCTTGAATATTCAGCAGCATGGCAAGAAGGTGGTAAAATTGCTATCTAGACAAGTAAGGTACTTGTCTAACTACTTGCCCATTTTCAGGTCTTGTAGTCTTTTGTCTACTTTATTTTAGAAGTATTTTAAGTGACTTGTAGCAAGAATAGGAAGGTAATTTCCTTTGTGATAACAACAAGTGTAGTCATACGTGCATATCCTTGTTGAGTAGAGAGAACATCATATTATTCCTTGCCTGCAAGAACTGGTACAAGAGAAAGGAATGGGGGTGCCTCTGTGTCCTAGGATAGTTTGTTGAAATCTGGAAGGGAGTTAAACCCCTGTGTTATGATTTAATAGAAGAGGTCCCTCAGACAAGCTATCAGGAAAAAAATAAATTTGTATTTTATGGAGGACAGGACTTGTGAATATAGGTGGTGGGTTGCTCAACACTGAAAAACTGAAGCATGGTTGATGGAATCTGTGAAAGTAATTAGAACTTAGGTGTTTTCAGAGTTAAGTGAAAGGTGAGAACTGGTGGGAGTTTTGGACTTTGACAGTGCTTTTGTCTGAGTCCTTTTGTGGTTCTATTCCTACATGACCAGCTCAGTTCATATAAATAGGCTGTAGGTAGAGCAAGCGACTGAAACTGGATTTTCTGAGATAGGACAAATGCCCTACTACTTGACTTCTTTGCCAAGTACTCTTCATTCACCTCAGAAAGAATTATAGTTGGTCTGGATTTTAACTGGTAGCCATAACTGGGAGACTATAGTAGCTTGTGGGTGCTCAATGGACTGTGAAATGAATTCTTAATGGATAGGTGTCAGACTTCATGATAAATCCTAATTCTTTTGGAAGCCAAAGGTTAAGTGGATATGAATACAAACTACTCTGTATGATCTATAATCCCTCTAGTAAAACTGAAGCATGCTGATGGGTACTTGTATTCTATCTTATGTATATCGTAACTGCTGTTAGGATAAAGGGATTCAGTGTTTAGCAGCATTGCATAGTCTTGTTCACTGGAGTGAATTCATTCTGAAAATAGGTTAAAAAAAAGAAAACGTTTTCTTTCACTAGTGTGCAACAGACTTGAGAAAATGAGTTGGTCTTCTCTCCAGTGTCTCTGGATGGCTTTGGTTATTGTGTGGGCTCTGCTATGAGCTGGAGACTATGAAAAAATCTGATAGTAGTAAGTAAAAACCAAGACTGAAGAACATAATGAGGGAATAAGAATGACAGGAAAAAGTACAACTCATGACCTTGGGGAAGGGAGTGCAAATAGTGCATTACAAAGAGGAAATTGAAAATATGTCTATTCTGCTTCAGTCTGCAGTGCTGTCTTAGCTTTAAAATATGAACAGGGTCTTTAATTTGTAACAGTTCATAAGAGAAAGGAAATACAAGCTGGTATCTCAGAAATGCACTAATATAACAGTTCATAAAGATAACATTAGGTGTGCTGAATGAGATGCCGATAGTTTGAGTTCGTGGACTAGAGAGAAAGCTCTAACAAATGCTGTAAGGGTGAAATAGTGTCTGCTTAGCTCCTTGTATGCTTGCTTAAAGACCAATCAAACCTATCTGTACAAGGTTAAGCATTAGCTGTGTGCACTGAAGAAGCTCCAAGTGTTTGAAGGAAAATGAAAGGCTACTTGAAACACTGTTCTCTGTGCTTAAAAATAGGGTAGTGGTATTAAGTCTAAGCTAGTTTTTTGGTCTAGTTATACATATGTTGCTTTTGTCTACCATACATCCTTTAATCACTACCTTGGGTGCTTGCACTGGGAAACAGTTTAATGTCATCTGTCATTTAACGACTTGGTTACCTCCAGTTATTCATTGTTTGTGGGAACAACCTGGCCATTGCAGGGGTGTGTGTGACTGTCAGTTTGGACGATCTGGATAGATGAGTCCAGAGGCCGAATTCTTTGACTGTGTTACTTACCGTAAAGTAACAAACCATGTTTGCCCTGTGGTGTTCGTTTTTGTTCAGGTTCCATCAACAGTGACCTTCTTGGTTATACTAGTGGTAGCAAAATCTCAAACACTCTGAAATCAAACTTAGGAGCTGATGCAACCTGCCAAAGGAACCTCTGTCCTCAATGTAGCTAGGAGAAACCTGTTTGCTCAGTGGTGGGATGCTGTAAAAGAGTTGTGAATATCCTTTTTATTTTGTGCTTGACAGGATTAAGCAAGACATTCCTCACTCCTTTAAGACTTGTATCACAAAGGCAATGAATATCATAGGTAGCTACCCCGAGGTTGATAGCTGTTGAACCAAAGGTAGGAATAAATGTAGATGTATGTGGTTGAATTAGTTGTTCAACCCAAAGCTGTTTGTCTTTACTATAAATAGGGGGACCTGGTTTTAACTGACTGGAGTAGGTAGGGATGGCTTACAAAAATATTTTTGATTGAAGTGTTTAGGAATAACATTAATTGCAGTAGGTAAGTTTTCTGTTTAGAACTTAGAGTAACCTTTGAGATGTAGTAATAGCCCCTTACTACATTACCTGTGTAGCTACTTGCTGAAATATGGGTAGTCTGATACTCTTGATACTAATTCATTTTTACAAATAACTTTAAAAGGAGGCCAAACCAGACAGTCTGTTACATCTCTCTGGCTTTCCTTTCTGTCCTGCTGGTTGAAAACAGAATTGAAATTGCACTGAAGCAGGGTTCTTTGAGTGTGCTTGCAAACTATTTAAGGGGGGAAAAAATATTACAAGGTATCTCGCAATTCAGGCTCTTAAGTGATAGCTTCTAGTTTATTCCCCATCCAGTGTCATATGCATAAATGACTCAAGCAGGCATTTTTACCGGTGTTTGGATGGGCATGGTATACATAGTCTTAAAATCATTGTTCTTTGAATAAAGATACTCTAAGATTCATTAGTGAATAATCTTATCCTAGACCTTTATTTTGGAAATTTTTTTTTTTGTTGAATATTCAACTTTTTTTTTTTTTTAAATGTTAAAATTCTCTGAAATCCCTGTGGAGTTTATAGTGCTGAATGGAGGTGCTGGGAATAGCCTAAATACATATAGATTTTCAGTGAAACTACTACTTCTCGTTCTTCAGACTTAATTTCTATGGAACAATGGCAAATGTCTTGAGTATGCTGTAGAGCAATATTCATTTTGACATACTAATTTTACATATAAATGAGAAGTAACTAGACTATAACAGTACAAAGGAATTTTCATTTCAAGAAATTAAAAGTTCACTAACTGTTATGAGCAGGAAGCAGCAGAAAGGACTGTTATAAATTATGAATATGGCAAAAATTGAACAACCTACTGAGAGCCAAATTAAGCTTACCTGGAGAAGGAAAATACAAAGAACAAAAATACTGTTTTGTGCACTTAATTAAAAAAATTGCCAAAGATATGAAGGATTTCTATAGGTTAAAATTGTTAAGGTGATAGGGAGGGAATGTTAACAAAGCTTAAAAGGAGGTGGGTGATTTCATAGACTTTTGGGTGCTTGTGTACTAAGGCAGAGTTACAGGTAGCTGGAAATGGTATTAAACGGGATTGGATTACATTTAGAGGTGGGAGCGGGTGTGAATTGGGGGAAAAAAGATTATGTCCAAAGTTATTTATGCAGCAGAAGAGAAGCTGCTGCTTTAACAACTGTCCTGAAATAAAATCATTGTGGTGGTTGGGGAAAACAGCCTGACAAAATGGCTTCTGAAACCCCCATAGAACATACAGTTGCTCATGTGGTACTGATTATGTTGAGAAAAGTAGGTCATAATGGATGCTTTTTAGGGTCTTGAAAATCCTGGCTAATACTTTTCGTTACATCTGTTATTTTGGGGAAAGCAAAGGGAAGAAATTGTATACTGTTCAAAAAGCTGATTTTTTTTTCTTTTGCTTTAAAACTTCAGAGTTCAGCTTGCAAGACACTAATTCTTTACACTTGGATAGGTCAAAGTGGGGAAGGACCAATAGAATTTGGAAAATTTTTTAATTAAAACATCTGGTGGAATTATTTTTGGGATGAGAAAACAAGCAAAGAAGTTTCGGGAGAACAAGAGTAATCGTATGTACTTTTTCCCCCTGAACTGATTGGAATAGAGGGTTAAGATGAAAGAGCCTCCTCAACCATAAATGTAACACTGATGGTGCAAACATTGTCAAGGAAAGCTAGAGAACTATTGTAATGCCTAATGTAATCAGCTAAAAGTATGATAAATGAAGAACAAGCTTTCACTAATTGGATCTGAACAAAAGAAGGTATAGCATAAAGCAGTGAATGAGATATAATTTTATTTGGCATTTTTTAACACAGCAGGGATTCTATAGCCATACGAAGCAATGAACTATAAATGACTGAAAAAATCCCATGGGAAAGTAATGTAAACTACTAAAACTTTACAGAGTAGTGGACAGTTAGTTATACTTCTTTAAGATAGTTTTTTTTTTTCTGTCAGTCACTTAAGACTTCAGGTGCTATTGTATTAAATTGCCTTAAGCATAGACATCTCCAAATGTTTTTAGCTTTTGCAGATCATCTTGTTCTACTAGATAATACACAACCAAAAATGATGCAAATGCTTTTATTGATGTAAAAATAATTGCACAGAATTCAGCTGTTCTCCAGAAACTGTAGTCTTTAGAGTGAAAGAAAATGGAAAAAAATCAAATTACCTAGAAATGGAAGAGCTATATTCCTTTCCTATTTTATTTTATTATTTTTTTTTTAAGCTTGGAGTCTGAGGCAGTATTTCAAAAGGTAGTTGGGGGAAATGTGGTTTAGGAACTGCAAAGCTGATTAAGGTTGTAAGCTTCTACACCAAGTCTGCATTGAGCTGAATGAATTTGGGTGAACAAGTTGAGCTTTTGACTGAAACAATAAAAACTTTGAATTTTGCTGAAGACTTCCCTATAGTTTAATGGGGTGCTGTCAGGTTCTTTTGTTCTTAAGAAATCTAGTTGGCAAAAATAAATATTGTGGGGGAATTTGGCATTTAAGTTTTAATCTAAAAAATTTAACTAGATTGAAAAATGGAATTTTATCCAAAACTGAGTTTTATTTACTTGTAACTAACTTACAAATACAGAGGTCTTAAACTTTGTCCAAACTCTCATTTACTAATTTTTTTTTCCGTTTACTTCTTTAAAATATCCAATATGCAAAACTTTCTTCCATCATCTGGTACAAAACTAGAAATTCAGTCATTTTGACAGCTCATTGTCTCCCAATGGCAGTTCAGGAGTTTGTGCTCAGATAACCTGAGGAGAGATCTGTTCACATATCTCTAGGTACTCTAATATTAGGAAATGGTAGTATTTTAATGCCTTGTTTGAACACATGATTCCTAGACTGCTGTCCAGAGTGTATAGAATGGACTCTGCCTCCATGTACTGTCTGGAGAAATTCCCTCTTCATAAATGGTGTTGTTTCCAAGGTGTGCAGAATATGAACGTATCAGATTGTGCCAAGGAAACATTACATTCAGGTTTGCAGTTGGTGTTCTGCTCTTCCTTCAATGCATTTACCTTTTGATTCAAAGCCAAGACAGCACGTTGCTTATTTCTTCACAAGAGATGGTGGAAGTGATGTTACGATCCTGTCCCCTTGCCTTATCTAGTGAACTAGTAGCATAAGAGATGTCAGTGGTGGTCATCCTGTGAAGACTCCAATACTTCTGTGGAAGGAGTGTGTTTTTGTTCAAAATTGTATCTTGCCTGCCAAGTGTAGTCTGCTTTTTCTTTTTAAAACTGTATCATTGCTTCTAAGCTGAGTGGATTGGTGAAGGGTGCTGTTGATGAGGAAATAATCAATTTCTCATTGACTGTGAGGAGCAATGAAAGCTTGATCTGCAATTTTAAAAGTCAGGGGCTCATCAGAGCTCTAGAGTCCTAAAGTTTCAGCCTGTTCTCCAAAGACTGGCTGTGCATTTTATTCAGTAATAGGATGATGTGAAATACATATATGACCTTTGGAACAGGTCAGACTCCTTTTGTGTAGTTTGATGGCTAAGCTGAAATGTGGCTTGTGTTGGACTCTGATTAAAACTGTAACGCTGAGTAGGAGAGGAAGGGTGTAGAGTAGAAGGCTTTAAGCGTCATGCTGCAGTCCTTTTGGGGACACTTCCTTGGAGGTGGGAAGTATGTGTTAGAAATGAGGGAGTTGAACCCAGATCTTTTGACCTTTGTGGGGAGGGTTATTTAACTACCAAGCTGATTTATTTGAAGGATCAATGCATGGATTAAAATTAATTTCTTGGCATAAAGCTCATTTGGGAGAAGTGGCGGTTGTCAGAAGTTGTACGGAATCATCCTTGGGGCAGGAAAATGCGGAAGCCCAGTCAGAGAAGTTAGTTGCAACTTAGATGTGCAGGTGCTCAGCCCTGTGGAGAGTGAAACAGCGGTTCTGTGGGTGCTGATGACTGCCTACATCAGTAGGTAGAATAACAGGAGTGGATCTGTAGAGTGAAATGGTTCATGCTGAAGACATGGTGTCCTTGCTGCCTGCCTTTTAGCATCTCTGTTTCCAGTCTGGTGCTGTGGACTCCGTGCCTGCTAGTGGTCATTTGATGTGCTTGCTGGACTGCATCGTTTAGTTGAGTTTTGCCTGAAAGATATCCAGTTCATGTGCTTTGAGACAGCTGTGTGTTGGAGCCAAATGTGTTGTAAGTGGGGATGACTGAGAGATTAACATAAAAAAATGCACTCCTGGTTTGAACTTAAATGCTAATGTACGCTGAAGCCGCTCTAATTGCTTGCATGATACTGCCCTTCTGGGTCTTTTCTTGCTCTGGCACTTTTCTGACCTTGTGCTGAGCTGTTTCAGTGCTCTGAACGCAGCAGATGCGTTATTTGTCAAGTTAGTTAACATTTTTTCTACTGACTTAGTACATTAAAATATTTCAGTGGAATGTCTGACAGATGCTGGAGCCATGTATGGAAGCAAGATGAGTTGGGAGTAGGTCAGCGATCAGTTAAACTGACTTCTGTTGCCTTGCCAGCTCCAGGGCTCCGACACTGTACCCAGAGCTCTGGGGTTTGGAGAAATGTACAGGCACCTCAGCGATCAACCTTAAAGTCTAGGCGACAGGCTAAGCAGAGCTGAAGTCACTGGGCTTCACTTGTTCTGAAGACTTGCCTCTCTCGGGCAGCAGGGGAGGAGCAGGCAGCTCCTTCTTTTGAAGCCACGAAGAGTTTGCTGAGGACACCCCTTGAAATACTGTCGTTGGCAGCTCTGGATCAGTGGCTCCTGCTGCTGTAATGCTGGCTCAAACTTGTGCTTATTACAGTGAGTTGCCCCAAGAAACCGAGTGGGTGTACACCTATTGTAGTCCATTTTGCTTGTGTTAATCTCCAGTGGTAGTAGTGGAAAGTGCTGTATGTAATAATTTTTATGCAATGAAACATTGTCAGTGTGACCCAAAAAGATAGCTTTACCATCTTCCTCTGTAAAAGAGGTGCTGCAGTGGCATTGTTTCCTGCTGCCTCACCCCCTTGGACACAAGAATGGAAGGTCCTTGGACCCCTTCTTTGCTTTCTGAGTGTCCTATCTTTTTCCTGACTTTATCCTTCACCCAGCTTCTCGGCAGTAACTGTTTCATTGTGCAGATTCACATCTCTTAACTCTGTGGTTTATATTGTCCCAGCTGTGCTATTATCAGCTGTGGTTGTGGACATTCAAGGATGATCTATTTTCAGGCAGTATTCATGAGCAATGCTGTTTGGTAATACTGTCTCATTTCTTGTCTGTGTGGGCGTAAGCACTGCTCAGCAGGCCCTGGGCTGCTTACTATTAAGATGACTTCTAGACAGAGATGGAGCTGATGCAGTTTTTGTGAAAAATCTTCACAAGTAGTTGGGAAATGGCTTTTACAACTGATTTAAGACTGTGCTGTCTACTAAGAGTAGTTCTCTCCCCTTCTTACCTTCCTATCTTTTGTGTACCTGACACTTTTGTTGACACTACTGTGTGTGCAGCCTTTTGTTAAATGGTTCCAGGCTGCTTATCTGTGAACAGTGGAAAAAAATGAAAGAAATGTGGATCAGTAAGCTGATGTGACTCCCTGCATAGGTTAATGAATGCTAGAGCTAATGCCATCAGGACACATGGTTGGGGACCAGGAGAAAGGAGAGTACCTGATTAATCTTTTGAGAGGCAGTGTAGATTTCATGTCTTGAGTTAGTGTGAGCCTGTATTGCTGGTATTGGTTTCCTTCCCTGCTCCCTTTTCCCCACATCCCCCACTGGTGGGATATGTGATGGGACTATATGAAGAGCTGGATCGGGAAGTGGAGCCATCTTAAAAGATCCTTATAAGGATGGTTGCATTTAAAAGCAGATACTTTCCTTGATTGTTAGCTGTATAGCTTAACAAACAGCTCCTGGGGTATTGTGAGGTCTGTGGCTGACAGGCTGTGGTTCCATGGATGGGATCCTGGTGCTCTTTTTTCTAGGGAGTAGTGTTAAACAAGGAATTGAATTACACATGAAGTGTCTGAAAGATGGAAAAACTCAGGGTTGGAGACATGAAACAAAGTGAAGTTGTAGTAGGGAGAAGGAAAGAAACGCAGTTTGCAGGTTATAAGGTGGTATAGGTATGGATGCATATGTCACTTTCATGGGTGTTGTGGTTTCAGGTTATACTCTTCCTTGTTCTTAAAAGGCATCTGTCTTTCACTTGTTTAGTTTCAACAAGGTAGCACTATAATTTAAAAAGGATGAGTTTGAGATACCCTTTTACTTATTACTACTGAACTGTCTGTAGGTAGCAACTAACACGCTTTGATAGTTGTTTCAAACACATGGTGATGGTTGTTTAATTAAAAAAAACAAAACAAAACAAACCCCAAACCAAGCCTTAGTTTGTCCTTCAAGCTTGTCTAGCTCAGGGATGAGGGAGCAATCAGGAGTAGAATCATCATTTAAAGGTCATCTCTGGATAACAAGTTCTTGCTGTGAAATGAGTGTGACACAATTTCTCATATTCAATTTCTTAGGATGAATGAATGGACTCTTCAAAGTTGAATTTGGAGATTATAGGCCTGTGTTAAACTATTAACTGAGACACAAATATATTTAAATCTAAATTTTATGAAAAAACTCCTTAATTTTTAAGCAATTGCTTCATATAGAAATTAGTTTTCACTTTCACTTTTTCTTGGAAACAAGATGTTCTAGATAACTAGACAGTAACTGCCATTTTTCCCCCAGTAGGAAACTTCCATATTTGTTTTCCTTGAATTAGCATGCCTGCATACATATGGATGTTGTCCTACTAGCCAGACTGATCATGTCTCACAATTAAAATTTTTCCTAAAATGGAGTTTATTGCGATGAACGCCTTGATTGAAACTCAGGTTTCTGTCATAGGTTGGCAAGAAGTACTGTTGATTATGCATGAATAAGCAAGGACTGTGAAAAAATTAGATTATGTAGGAGTTGATCTGAATTTATATTTCTTGCTAGTACTAGGCCTTAAAATATCAAGTGATATGATAAAACTTTTTCTGTCCTGAAACTTTTTTCATTCTTGGCCAACATGAGTGATAAATATTATGACATAACTGATTTTTAGTTTAGTACTTGTCTCTTCGTGTCAGGCTAAAGCTTAATCTTTTAGGTCAGTATAGTCAGCCTTGAAGCCTGATTTTCCTGAAATTGGAAATTAATATAGCAATTGGAAATTAATATAGCAATTCTTCTAAATGATAATGTCAATAAAAATGTTTGAAATTGCTTCTGAAAAGGAGTTTTTCCTGAAATGGCTTACAGCCCTGGCACTTTCTTGATTATTTTTCAGGATGGATTTACATCCTGACATAGTTTAAAAAAAAAAAAAAGAAAAGAAAAAAGAAAAAAAGAAAAAACAGTGGCACTGGGTTGTTTGACTGTTGTTTATTTCATCCCCTCCATCAAACGCATCTGTGAAAAAACAAGTCTCGCCTCTGTGAATCACATATTTAAGAATTATCATTAAAATACACATTCATCACATTGATCACACTATCTTCAAAAACTTCACTTAACATCAACAAAAAGAATTTCCCATACCAAAATCAAAATAACATCATCACAACACCACTGAAAAGTGGACAATTTACACACAATCCACCCCTTGTCCCTTCACCACAATTACAACAACAGAAATCCCCCACAATCATTCTGCTCTTCACTCTCTAGCTGTGTTCAGTCCATGTTTTGCCCATTGCCTTCTCAATCATTATCCTTATCTTGAATTCCTCATGCCTCATGTTGGGCACTAAGAAGGACTGTGGTGGGTTGACCCTGGCTGGACACCAGGTGCCCACCAGAGCTGCTCTAACACTCCCCTCCTCAGCTGAACAGGGGAGAGAAAATATAATGAAAGGCTCGTGGGTTGAGATAAGAACAGGGAGAGATCACTCAACTGTTACTGTCACAGGCAAAACAGACTTGACTTGGGGAAATTAAATTAATTTACCCATCAAATCAGAGTAGGGTAATGAGAAATAAAACCAAATCTTACAACACCTTCCCACCACCACTCCCTCCTTCTCAGCTCAACTCTACTCCCAATTTTCTCTATCTCCTCCCTCCAGTGGTGCAGGGTGACAGGGAATGGGGGTTGGCGTCAGTTCATCACATGTTGTCTCTGCTGCTCCTTCTTCCTCACACTCTTCCCCTGCTTCAGCGTGGGTCCTTCCCATGGACTGCAGTTCTTCACAAACTGCTCCAGCGTGCGTCCCTTCCACGGGCTGCGGTCCTTCAGGCGCAGACTGCTCCAGTGTGGGTCCCCTGCAGGGTCACAAGTCCTGTCAGAAAACCTGCTCCAGCGTGGACTCCTCTCTCCACGGGGCCACAGGTCCTGCCAGGAGCCTGCTCCGGCGTGGGCTTCCCACGGGGTCACAGCCTCCTTCGGGCATCCACCTGCTCTGGTGTGGAGTCCTCCCCGGGCTGCAGGTGGATATGTACTCCACCGTGGACCTCCTCAGGCTGCAGGGGGACAGCCTGCCTCACCGTGGTCTTCCCCACACGCTACAGGGGAATCTCTGCTCTGGCGCCTGGAGCACCTCCTCCCCTTCCTTCTTCACTAGGTGTCTGCAGAGTTGTTTCTCTCATATTCTCACTCCTCTCTTCTGGCTGCTGTTCCCCAGCAGTTTGTTTTTTTTTTTTTCCCCCCCCATTCTTAAATATGTTATCCAAGAGGTGCTACCACCGTTGCTGATGGGGGCTCAGCCTTGGCCAGCTGGTGGGCATTGGCTGTATTGGACATAGGGCAAGCTTCTAGCAGCTTTTCACAGAAGCCACCCCTATAGCCCCCCCCTGCTACCAAACCCTTGCAAACCCAATACAACCCCCCCAAAACCCCAACAAAAACAAACAAACAAACCCCCCCAACAAAAACCCAAACCAACCACAAAAAAACCCAACCCCTGCTGCTGCAAACCTTTGTGTATCTTGTTTAATAAAGGGGAAGAATGGTAGTCTGTGTTTGAATAGTTGGTGCAAGGTAATAGCTATATTTAGTGGTGACTTGGATTGTTGGAGATGCATGTATTCTGTTTAGATACAGTACCCTTTTTGGTTTCTGTCTCTGTCTTGCCATGCTAATTGGGCAATGCTCTGACTTTCATCACTGGACATTAATTTGATGTATAGCATTGCATGAATTCTTGCAGTCCCTTTGTAGCTAGTGTTTAATATCTGCTCACCTGTTGACCTGTAATGTTACAGACCTTGTACGGTAGAATGCTGCCGGTTCTTAAAGTGAAACTGTTTTTAACATGAACTTGGCTGTTGATAAGCTTGTGACACACTGATTACTTCTCCCCTCTCTGCTTTCTGTAGTAATGGAACATCACTGTCGAGGAAGTATGTCTCCAAGATTGACCTTTTATAATTTTCTTCTCATCCTTTTTATTCTATATGTAGTTTCCTGAAGCATTTCGAATGAATCTGAGAAGCAACCACAGATTCAGTGTGGCACTGATAGTACCTGTTTGGGGCCGTGAGCGATAGTGCTTTGGAAGGGGGGAGTGGGAGAAAGAAAAGGGGGTACAGTTCTTCACATGCTTTCTTCTTTGTGAGCAGTCTGAGCTGCCTGACTAAAGCTGTTGTGTATTCTTTTTTCATCTTCAAAGACCCTTTTCTGCAATAATACAAAAATCTTGTATTATTCTGTTATTATTCTATTGTATTATTCCTAATTCTGTTAGGAATTAATTTCTTCTACACTAATGCCTGTCCTAGAAAGCCTATTAAGAAATAATAAATTTGTTTTGTATCTTTTTGCCTTTGCCTTTTCTTTGTAATCTCAGATTATAATTGGGTTCCATAGCTCTCTTTAAGTGCATGAAGCTGTCAGTGCAATGAACATGCATCGAGCTTGGGTCCCACAATAACACAACTGTTGGAGAACCCTGTGGGAGAGAATCATAGAATCATTTAGGTTGGAAAAGACCTTTAAGATCAAGTCCAATGATAAAGGAATGAGGAATGTGAATGGAAGCTGCGGCAACTGTGTTGAATTGCATAGAGATAAGATCCCAGTTAGCAATCTGGGATGCTGGTGTGTGGCCAGCGATGGCAGTTGGTTTGTGTTGTTGCGTAAGAACAGTTTTGACCAGGTGATCTTCCAGCTCTTGTTGGTTGGCACTTTTTATGACAGCTTCTTACCTAAGTATCTTATAGGCATTTTCTCAAGGATCGAGTGACCTGCCTTAGTAAAGGTATTATGGTGATGTTTCTTTACTTACCTTGGAAGTGATTGTCTCTTGAGAATGGCAGGGGGGAAGACAGTTTTAAGTTTCTCCTATTGAGTGGCTTTGTTTTTCATGTGGTCCTAAACAGTGTATTCCAGATGTGTGAAACTGAGTGCTTGGTATCTGGACTAATCCATTCTAATACTCTGTCACAATGCTGAATAGTGGCGATCCTGAAGGATGTTCTTAAAAGGCTTGTATTAAGTTCTGTTCACATGAATATCTAATGGCTAGTTAATGAAAATCTGTATGTCTTGGTATTGACTTAAATAAAAAGTTAAAATTGTTTTCAACAGTGCAGGTGCATCTGACTGTCATATTTCTGTTAGGAATTAATTTCTTCCAGTGATTTAAGACAGTAGTGGAGTATAAAAGGTAACTCGAATGAAGCTTTCCATTCTAGTCTTTTAGAGAATACATCCTTCCCCTAGGGAACGCTTTTGGTTTTGTCTTGTTTCTTACCCATAGGGATATAAAAACATCTGTGGGTAACTCTGATCCTGTGTCTCAGCATGTATGTTTATAAGGGGCGGGCACATGAGCATGGTGAAGATGCCAGTTTGGTGAATACAAGAGAGCTCTTCCGAGCTGTAACCAGACCTTGATGGGAGCCCTGCATCAAACTGGGGTTCTCTGCATTTAGCAAGGTGACAGAGGAGCTTAAAACTTGTTCGTGTAGTGCAGTTTCTTTCTTTGAACAAAACTGTATCTATTAAACTTGTCTGTTCTTTGATGGTATCAACACTACATTCCCAAAGGACACTTTAGAAGTAATTTTAGTTAAATATTGGGGACTGGTTTCTTATGATACTCCCTGCAAAAGTTGTCCTGTGGACTCATTGTTTCCTTATTATGCCATATTGTAAGCATAAAAGAAAAGCAGCTTTGAGTGAATGAACATGTGTTAATCTTAAATCTTTCCAGCAGTCATGAATTAATATTTAAAGTACATGGAAGGAGCAAGGCTGTGGTGTTCCATGTCTAGGGCTGTAGCAAATGCCTGGTGCTTCTCCCTCAGGCTGGGACTAGGGGCCGGGGGCCCTCAGAAGTGTGAGGCTGTGGTGGTGCGTTTCTTCTGCCTCTCTGGGCTGATCTACAAACTTTCTGGGGAAGTCTCGCTAGGCCTTAGCATAAGTGTAATGAGTCGGGTGGTTAAGCGCCCCTTGACCGTACCAGGAACTCTTACGTGGCTAAGACAGGGAGTCATGCTGACCATCTCAAAGACTCCTGCTGCCCAGTAGAGGTGGGGGACAGGAGCGGAGGTAACTAGTTCTCTCCTAACAAGCTTGAGACATATCCCAGCCCTCTTCTGACAACCTTGGAGCATCCCATATCTGAATCTTAAGTCATTCCCTGACAGCCTTGGAGCCTTCCTTATCTGAATCGTAACTCATGTGAAATGGTACCAGTGCAACTGGTATCCCAGTAATTTACTGATGACTAAAGCCAGTCATCTCCTGAACCTGTAAACAGTGGTACTAAGTGAGAGCCTTTGAGCTCTCCTGGACAGCAGTGGGCTGTGACCAGCATCTCCCTCTGAGTGGGATGCCTCTGAGAGCTTGCAAACTTTCCTGTTTGCGAAGATCAGAGGTCTGTCATCGAAACCCAACAAGACTTGGGCTGATGCTCTCTGCTCCTTGAGACTCAACCCTTTGCCTGTTGAGAAAGATGCCGAAGCATTCAACGTGAATATTTTCACTTGAACTCGAGGGGAATTTTTAACAGGTATACCTCTTTTACTTGCTTATATATATATCTCTTACTGTCTTTATGCATGTGTACGTACTAACTTGAATATTCTACAGCAAGTATATTACAAATACTGCTTTTCAAATCTATACTTAAATTACTGTTGTGAACTTTATTCAATTGTGAATGAATCTCAGGCTATTATTATACTCATAATCCTTTTAAATTTCTCTTTTACCTTATTGCATTTTTGGTCCCTGTATACAGGGAGGCGATTCTTTGAGCAGTCCAAACCATTCCATTTCGTGACAGAGGTGTGCTCTGGTCCAGGTGCTGAGTTGCAGGTGAAGGACCTGCAGGGAGGAGGTGAGCTGACTGCAGGATCAGGAAGGACAGACTGACTGGTTCTTTGCAGAGAACCTGCAGAGCCAAGAGCTTTGCAAGAGGCTATGCTTGAGTAAGCGGAAGATAGAGACCCTCAATATAGGGAAGGCTGTGACTTCTGCTACTAGGCCATGTTGTGGTGGATGTCTGCCACAGCCCTGATCAAGAATAAAAAGCAGATGAAGCCAGTTTTAGAAAACTGGAGGAAGCCTCATTATTGCAGACCCTAGTACCCTTGTGGGGTTTTAATCATCCTCATATTTGCTGGAAAGACAGAGTGAAAGCAATTGAGGAGTCTTCTGAAATGTGTGGAGGATGATTTCTTGACAAATGATTGAGTTAACTAGAGGAGATGCTGTGCTGGACCTCTTACAAAGAGGGAAGAGGTGATGAGGGATGTGAAGCCTATGACTGCTCTGAAGTCATGAGGTTTAGGTTCCCAAGAGGAGTGAGCGAGGCAAACAGCAGAATTACAACCCTGGGCTTCAGGAGGGCAGGTTTTTGGCCTGAGCAAGGATTTGGTTGCCAGGATCCCATGGGACACTGCTTTGGAAGTTGAAGTGGCCCAGGAGAGCTGGTTGATACTCAAGGATAGTCTTTTCCAAGCACAGGAGCTGTCTGTTCTGATGTGGAGAAGGCTGAGAAAGTGTGACAGAAGCCTTCCTGGGCTGTATGGGGAACTCAGGCAGAGTTCAAATGCAGAAAGTGAGTATACAGTAGGTGAAGGCATGGATGGGCTACCTGAGAGAAAGACTTGTCAGAGTGTGCAGGGGCATAATTAAGGAAGCCAAAGCTCAGCTGGTGTTGACTATATCTGTTGACTATATACTGAAGGATGTGGAGGGGCAACAGGAAGTTTCAGTATATCAGCAACAAAAGAAGGGAAAAGGAGAATGCGGGCTCATTGGGAAAGCTACCTGATAATGGCAAAGGGTATGGAAAAGTCTGAGATACTTGGTGCCTAATTTGCTTTGGCCCTTACTGGGAAAGCCCATTCCTAGACCTCCTAGGTCCATGAGTCTAGTTGCAGTGCCAGACGAAGTGTAGTCCTGTTCACAGTAGGGAAAGATCAGCTGGGTATTGTGTAAGTGAATTGGACGTAGGAAAGTCCGTGGAATGGGTGGGATGCATCTGAGTTGAGGGAATGAGCTGATTTCATTGTGAGACTGCTCTTTCATCTTTGAAATGTCAGTATAGTGGGAGGTTCCTGATGACTGGAAGGAAGTAACTGTTTCTTTGATCCAGAGAACTACAGGGAAGTAATTGGAAAAAATTATGGTGTGAATTTTTTTGTAAGCCACATCTTGTTGCATGAAGTATGAGAATATGACTGAGAGCAATGTGAGTTTGTGGCAAATCATGCCTGGCTAATCTGGCACCCATCTTTTGATATGACCAGCTCGAAGGATGAAAAAGAGCAGTGGATGTCACTTACCTTGGCTTTACCAGGGCTCTTACTGGTGTCCTGTAGTATCTTAATATGCAATGTGGAAGAAAGAAGCTCACTCTTTCACTATTTATGGCATCATATTGGATGAGAAGAGGAATGCCTCTTCACAGATAACTTGAATGCTTATTATGGAATTATGACTTGTTTCTTTACCTGTGGGATTTTTTTTTTTTTTTAAATTGCTTGCCACCCATGGCTGAACTATCAGGTTCAGATTTGGGGAAGCTTTTTTTCAGTGAGGATTTTCCTTGGCATATACAATTACCAAAATACTGATGTGACTCTGAGAAGGTAAAAAAAGGTAATAATGAGAGTACATGTAAGTCTCCAGTTGTCTCTCAATTTTAGTAAAAGTTGTGTGTAAAATCTGAAGAATAATGTCCAGAAAGCTAAATAATAGCTCATTTAGGACAAACTTTCCTACATAATTTTGCTGATCTTGTGCTTAATGTTTTTCAGTTTTGCACATGGTTGTTTAGCTGTTTGAAAGCTCTCCAGATAACTTGAGTGATGGTTTTGTTCCAATGTGCACAGCTGTTGCTCTTAACTAGCTGTTCTGGATGCTACTGCTGGTTCAGTATTGGAACTGTCAGTCTCCTAGAAATGCTTCTGAACCCTGGAAAAAGTTAATTTGCTAAGCCTGATTTTTGTTTGCCTTGTTTTTGCTTAATAAGCAAAGGAGATTGTCTTGAAGAAGAGCTAACAGAACAAGTGTGCCGTGTGGGGTGGCTACTGGGGGCTGCATCTTCCTGCTGTTTCAGATTGAATTTTTTTTTTTTTTTTTTTCCTTAAAGGCTCTTCCTGAACATAACAAAGGTGATTGTATTGCCTGGCTAATGTTTTTGCTCTGTGGAGGTGAGAAGCTGGTACTTTGAATGTGTTGGAGACTAACAGGAATCCAGTCTTCAGCTTAAAAAAAAAAAAAAAAAAAGGGAGTGGGTGGGGAAAAAAAAAGCTGTGATAAGAACTTTTAAGTACTGTGACACTCCTCTAGCATTAGGGCCCTGGCAGGTCTGCTGCCTAGTGCAGTGAAGGCTTGGTGCTGGAAGCCTGCCTGGCTGGGCCTGCCTGCTGGCATCTTCTTAGGCCACTCAGTTATGCTGTGAGAAAGGATCCCAAACGCCTTTGAATGTGGGTGCCTTAGTAATGCTTGCTTGTACATCTTTAGTGGCTGAAAACCTTGTGTATGTGGGAGGGAAGGGACAATCGTTGAGGAGTTGCCTTTGAGCACTGTTGCCTGGTAGGGCCAGACCCCAGTGTCCTGAACCTTCCTTTTTGTAAAGAAAGGAGAATGAAATGCAGAATGGTTGGGCTTGGGCAGCCCACGGTCTGCCACAGTGACCTGCTGCTGGGACTTGAGAAACCATAGCTGTTCCTTTGTTTCTTCTCTTACGCTTTCAGCAAGGTACTGCTTTTCTTGCTCATAACTTTAAGATTGATTGAAACTTTGAACTATTAACGTATTTGCTTATGTTGTTTACCTTGTCAAGTGTGGCAAAATTTTCGAGAACTGTGGAAACCACTGTATGATCTCCTGTACTTTTGGTTTGAGAAGCCATTTTTTATGCCGTATGTAATACTTGATAAATTCAGCACTTGGTGATTCTTTATTCAATTGTTAAATGCTGAATTCAAAGCTTTAATTTTACGAGACCATAGTACTAATATGGGTTTTGCTATTTTGTCATTTTAATGATAATGTTCTTTCATATCTTTTAAATCAATGTTAGCTTTTACTTGATAAAACAAGAGTATGTAGAGGGTCTGTAGCTACCTTAAATATGTCAGTGTTCTCCGTAAATATAAAGTTACGACAATAATGTAGGGGAGGTTTTAGCTGTGTGAATGATTTATTTTTTTGGTAATAACCTGAATTTTAATGGTAAATCTGATTTTTATTTTTCTTGTGATACACTTACAGTTGAAGTGTAATTTGTATTTCATTTCTACTTTAAAGAGTTTTTAGAATCAGCCCTGAATATGGGTTAAATTGAGCCTGAATTTTTGTCATGTGCTTCTTGTTCAGTATGAGTGGAGCTCAAGATTGACAGATAAACTTGTAGACTGTGAGCTCTGCAGTAGTGACACTTGCTGACAGCAGTTTCCCATTTACTTTTTTTTTCTTTAGAGAAAATCCTGTAGTTCTACTGCAAGTTAACTTCAGTAACTTAAAAGAAAGATGTAGTTTTTATGTCTTAATGTGTTCAACTCAGCATTTGCCCAATATTAAAGTTTGTTTCTGTGCCAGTCTTTTGCTTTTTCTGCAGAGTTTTCTTTTACAACTTAGCCAACAAAGAAGTATGTGTGCGTTTTCCTGTGTTGAACTAGTTCTGAAAGCTAATTTTTAAAATTAGGCTAATGAGATTCAAGAAGTGACACTGCTGTGTTAAAAGATTTTTTTGTAAAGCAATTGTCATAGCCCTAACATGAAGAAATTTAAAGTTTTTGATTTGAAGATAGGCCTTTTCAAGAAAGTCTTCAACTGCTAGAATATCATATACTTCCATCAGCTGAACTAAAGCATACAATTGCTGCTACAGTTTTCTGCCCTCAAATTTCTGGGAGTAAAGCTAACACATTAACTATCGTTGTAAATTCATTTTGCAGGCATGCATGCCTATGTATTCTCCGCACCAATATTTTTTCTGCAGAAGGAATTTGAATTGTATGACTTCAAGCAGTTAAGCCAACAGTGGCCTTCTCAAGGTGCAAACTGATCATATGTTCTTTAAGAAATCACTGGTGCTGTAAGTCTGGGATGAAGGTGGCTGTTTGTTTTCAAGTTAAAATAAAAACTTCACACGCTTGTGTGATGAAGTTCATCATTGAATGACATTTCTAAAATTTTTTCACTTTGAAGCATGTTTGGAGTGATACTTTATGGTCTGAGTTGCTTGCTTCCCTTCTGTCTCAAATGCTCCACTTCTGTGAACTAAACCAACAATTTTAGTTACTTGATCCCTCCTCCTAGCAGCCTTTCTCAAAGTCTAGGAAGGAAAGCAGTGAGGTTGAAAAAAAAAAAATGTTCCGTTTTTTGCTCATAATTTTTCCCTGGTTGATGTGCTAGAGACAATAGGTTATGTTTTATTTTCAGACTTTTTGGTTCTTGAAGGGAAGACCGCTTTGAGTTCTGTTGTTGAAGCATGTGGTTTTTAACCTTTCTGGGCCAAATTGTTGTAGAATCACTTAGCTCTCATATTTAGCATGATAGGTAAGGTTGGTAAGGTAAGGCTGATAAGCCAACCTTAATGTAAATTGTGCCAAAGAGGTGAGGAGTGTTGGTCACAGACTTGGGAGTGAGAAGTCTGTGTGCGCGTGTAGACTACAAGCTGGCTTTTGTTAGGGTGGGTATTTTGACAGGAAGCTTGTGAAGAGCTCTTGGCTTTTGAACTTCCTTAGTGATCCACAGCTGCTCTGAAAGGTAGACTTCAAATAGTATATATGTCAGGTATGTAGTGCAGCCACACCTAAATGACTTCATTCAGGGTTTTTATGGAGCCTTGCATTTCTGTTATATTTGCACTTGCATATATATTAGAACATGTCCTCTGAGTTTCTCCTTGAAAAATGTTATGCTAACGTTATCTGAAAAGGAGCCTGTAAGTTGCTGCCTGTCCTGTGCAGCCCCACAGGAGAGTACTTTGAAATGGGACAAGGGTTTCATTGTGAGCCTGTGATGATATTTCAAACAGTCTGGGGCAGCAGAGCTGCAAGAAAGTGTATGGGAGGGTTCCTGCCAAGTTCAGGCTCAGGTGTGTGGGCAGGCAGTTGCTGGATGCTGCACCAGCAGGCATGTAGCAGCATCATCCATACGTGCAAGGGAGCTCTCTGCTGCTCTGACTTGCATTGAGCGTTGAAAGTGTCTTCAGCCAGAAAAATACAGTGGAATGGTAGAATGTGCATCTTCATGCTTGCTTTATTTTTTTGCTGTCTACTCTTTGTTTGTTTGTTTCTATAATGCTCTCTTTTGGTCTGTAGTTTTGACTGTTTTTCTGTTCTCTGGCAGTAACTAGTAGAACCACATGTGGTTGTGGAATTCCCTCATGCTTTCCCCCCGTATTCTTTCAGTCTTGTTTTCCTCTCTTCTCCCTCATCTGTTCCATCAGTGATAGATCATATTGTTCAATATATGATGTATCATTGTGCAAGTTTACTGATGGTGAATGATCTATGTTGGGTAAGAAATTTGAGTATGTTACAGACCTAGAAGCTGTTGTGTGTTGTGCCCTCCTCATTCCTTAGCATGAAGAACAACTCCTAGATTCTGCACTAAGTAGCAACTCCTGGGCATTTATCTATTGGAGGTTACTTTATGTGTCTAATTGGACTGAGAGAGCTGGAAGGATGATGATACTGATTTGGAAGTAGGGAAAGTGGTGATCTCTTCTGAGAAAGCAGCTCTTTTTATTTTGCTTCTTGACTGATTGGCTATTTATTGAAGCAGGATTGGCTATTTATTGAAGCACAAACATTGCTTTTATGAATATTTGCTTTCTGTCATGGAAAAAGCAAACTTTGCCTATGTCAATGAGTTTCAAAGCTAGCATTACTTCTTTCAGAGCTCTGAATGCATTTATATTGTTTCAGCAGGAAGGATGCTTAAATCATGAAACTGAACTTTGAAACTTTAGATGGGTTTATTCATTTTCTTCTTAAATTAATGAAACTTACCTGTCCTTTTCCTCCCCTCCAAAGAACCTAGATTTTTTTTGTTTTGCACTTGAACCCTCAAGATGAATTGCCTTGCTTTCAGCACGTCCTTTTCTGCCAGCCTATATATACATGGTAAAATATATGAATATTTGACATTTACAGTGTTAAAACAAAAAGCCAACAAAATTCATGAAAATCTCTGAGAGCTGCATCTTACCCAGGTGGCCTGCTGTTTGAAATATGACTCCTGGTGTGTATTGTACTCTTAGCCCTAGGATTCAGTAATGAGATTGAGTGGTATCTTGCGTGAGCACTTCTGGATGATTGACAGTGAGGTGATGTGAATCATCATTTATCAGGATATTATCATGCCTACCCTTGATAATTTCTCCCTGCTGTCTGGGGAGGTGGTGAAGACAGATAGGACTTTGTGATGTCAAAGTAATTAGTGTGTGTTGGTTTCCAGCTGAACAAACTGGAAACTAATGATCAGGTAAATGAAGATGAAGTACATTAGTGTAAGGATGAAGGTGCAAGGACCTTGGGGAAGAGCTTATCAAAATTTCATGGGGGTTATTTGAATATCTTACAATTTGTGCAGTTGCAAGCAATATTTAAACTACTAAAGGATACTCCTACAACAGTCTATTTACATGTCCTTTGTTGTTATCTCTTCTAGTGAGAGGGTCAGCACTAGGGTTAAGGACATCAGACTCTCTGCTGTAAGGACTGGGAACTCCTTATGATTTTCATAAAATCCGAGTAGTGAATTTCCAGCTAATGGCAGCAATTTTGAGTTAAATGATGTTAAGGGATCCCAGTGTACACTGAAAAGGTTGGGTTTTCCAGTGACTCTTCCCATTTTAAAGGGGGGAAATTACCATAATTTGGCTTCTATATATTTGACCCATGACTGGCTCAGTTACAGTCTTAAAATATTTTAATGTTGCTTGGTACATATGTAAATGTCTTAAAATAAGTGGACTTTGCAATATAATCTGTGATGCTGCAGCAGGCTATTAACAAGTAAGGTAGTTTCTTGGTGCAAGTTTTGAAAATTTTATGCATGGGTCATTACTGAAATATTTTTGTAACCTGAAAGAACCTTTTGTGTAGGTGTGTACAGTTATGCCAATGTTTCAAATGATGCTTAATGCACAAGAGCAGCTGAATATAATTGCTGTACCAACAGCAAGTGATCTGAGGGTTTCTGTAGTTAATTTTATCACATGTGATTAGATAGTACTAATTATAATTAACTGATTGAAAAGCTATCTGTTTTACATGCTTGCTTTTCAATTATTAAAATGGTAATTTACTCATTGTCATTTATCAGTAAACTTGTATTAATATGCCAGGCTGCCGGACACCTCCAAGAATAAAATACCTGTGACAGCAAAGTTTCTAATTAAAGCCTCATGGCAAAACTATTCTTTTGGCTAATTTTTATGTATACAGCTTTCCTCTTTTTATTTCAGTTGCTTCTTTGGTGAAAGTGAGTGGGCTAGAATCCCTGGCAGGAATTTGTTCGTATTAATATGGCTCATCAGAGACATTATATTTAATTGGAGAGCCTGCGGTATAGTCGCAGGAGGCTGAAGGGAATTATTTAGCATTAGCAATGGCTCGTCTGGGAGTTGTGCACTAATCAAGGAGCTTGTGTGTTAACTGTAGGGATGATGGGAGTTATGACGATTATGACATGTGAGCACATGTCTGTATGAGAACTGGACAGGCAATGAGTTAATCAAGAAATATATTAAACGGCTCCCATGCTGCTTCATTATTACTCTGTACAGAGTGTCTGTCAGATTGTGTACTTTAACAAAAATAAAATGAAATCTAACAAATAAATATTTTTGCAGGTAAAGTTATTACCAGGTTTTTAACAAAGAACCTCTTTTCCCCTCTATTTTTGAAGTGAATATGTGCTTTTAAGTGCTGTGTTGAAAAAGAATAAGTGAATAGTCTGAAAAATGCATTTAAACATGCACCTTGACAATCTGTACTCTTTGTCTTTTGTCAAATGTTTGCTTTCAGTAAATATGAATTATTTCCCACTTTCAACTAGATGTTAAAAACATCTTTAAACTTTTACATAATTAATAGCTTGCTAAAGTATAAAATTTATTTTAATGTTAGCAACTTAGCTTCAAGGAGACAAAAATGCTAATCTTCTCCACCATCAGGATGCTCCAAACCTTGCAAAATAAAAAACTGAACACAACACCCTCTAACTGTAGTGCATGGACTGTTTATATGCCAGGTAGACACATTCTGTGCCCAGCATGGTTAGAAGCATCCATTTCATATCCATCATGAAATTATCAGTTATGTTGGAAAAATCCATATTTAGAGGAGATGGAACTAATAAACTAAGCTCACTTAAAGAAAAGTTGCATAAACCCATAAACCAACTGAATTATATCTGTAGGCAAACATCCCAGAGCTACTGGACAGGTGAGCGTGTGCACTTTTCCTGCTATTGTAAGCACTGCCAAATTTAATAAAACTTTCTACCAAACTGTAACCTTCATGTATTAACTTAATTAAAGCAGTATCATGGCTAGTACCCAAAGTGTTAACCTGTAGGAGGTTGTTATTGAAATCCATTATCTGTGGAGTCAGTATTAGTGGTCAGCAGCAGCAGCAGAAGTAAAACTGCAAGTAAGACCCTCCCTTGGGTGCTGTGAGCTCAGCAGGTTAAACTGTCAAAGCTTCTTAAAGGACGGATAGTTAAACCCCCTGGAGTTATAGGTAAACCAATCATTTGCTGTCAGCAGGAAATATGACTTTATTTAGCAGGTTGGAGGGGGGAAAAACCCAAACCTAAATGCTAACAGGAAAGAGGATTTAGAAGGAACCATTGCATGAGCGTCTGTGTTGCTGTGCTATGTAGATTCCATGCAAGTTGGAAAGATTTATTTTTTTTTTTTAATTCCAGGCTTTTTTAAAACAGGAATTTATTTATATAGAAGTTTACTCCAGTGTCTTATAAAATTATATGTAAGGTTGAGCTAATTTATTAAACCTGTGAATATTATCTATATTTTGTGAGGAATGCAAAAGCTTGTACTTTTCTTAAAAATGGAAACAGTTGTCACCTTACAGAAATAGGTTGGTTTTTTTCTTCAGTGTTGTGCAGGTGTTACCTGTATAGAATGTAATTATCTCTTTTTACCACAAAACCTATATATAACATTGACCAAGTGCACTATATTTAAGATCTAAATATATATTTATTAGAATTTGTATGTATAGGCTATAAGTATTTATGATATTGCAATTGAGCTAGTCTGATAGTGGTTACTTCCCATATTTTCTAGTTTTTATTTAGTCTTAAGAGGTGAAGATCAGGAGCATTTGACTTCGTACTTCTTAAATTCTTGCCTCAAAAAAGAGAATCCGCAAAGTGATAGCTTGTTATGGAAGGGTGTGAGAAGGGTGTGAAGTAGGTGTGGGAGAAGACCTGACATGTTGCTATAGTTTTGTTTATTGGAACAAGAACTGTGCTTAAACTCTTGGTGGGGGGAACTGTGTAGTGGAAAGAATGAAGTGAAGAATGCTTTTATATATCAAGATCTGTTTCCTCAATACATGCGTTGTTTTTAGACTAAATCTGCCCAATGTGCTGAAATAGTAGTCATAAGATCAATGGAATGCAGTAGAGACTAAGATTCTGCTTGCTATCCTTGAGTTACCTTCGGATGGAAAAGTGTCTATCATAGGAAATCAGCTTGGAGGTGGAAATGTTGTCAGGGAAAATACTCAATAGCCTAAAAAACAAACGCAGGATTTTCCTAGGGGCATGCTAAAACAAAATCTTTATAATTTGAGATGTAGCTGTGGCAGAACTCTGAGGGCTGTAAGAAAAATAACTTGTTGAAAATATTTTTGTCAGATGATCTGGAAAAGGACGGGACCACATGAAGTCTGGCGTCAGCATCCATGGTTGGATTGTCCAGTGCTGGTATTAACTGTGTGAAAATTGTATTTAGACAGTGCAGGTTTTTTTGTCCATTCCTGCCCATTTGTTAGACTGTGCACAGTCCTTACAGATTTGGTGAGCCAGCTGCTTGTCTATACAACCGTTTTCAAGCGTATGGATGTACCATGTAACACCAGATATTCGCTTCTTCACTTAATGTATGGGTAATATGTTCAGCATTGTAGAATACAGACATATAAATTCTCTTTAAGGATGGAATGGAGGTTAGTACAATGGTCTAATGAACAATAAAGACCTTTTTAAAAGCATTACACCGTAAGATGAAACTTGAGACACAAATACTTTTTCTGCCCAGTTTAAGATTTTCTGTGCAGCAAAAATAGTCTTGTGCATTGTCTAGCAGTCAACTCTGGAACTCTTCATCCTGTAACTTAGTTCTGCTGATCTGCTTTTTAATTTTTTTCTTTGGAGGTCCTTGCCCCTGGCTGTTATCTAGTTCGATCCTCCTTTACAGAATACATTCTCCCCCCCCCCCCCCCCCCCCAATTCTTTTTGTACTTGACTTTGGGGTCTTCTGTGATTACTTTTATCTAGTACTACGTAAAATCGGCTTAAACTTTCTTTGAATTCAGGGCTGCAAATACTGACAGGCTCAGTCATAGGCCCATTTTTAAAATGTAAGTCAGGGCTAGTGGTTTGTGGCGAGTTGACTGTTTTATAACAAATGCTGCTCTGTACTTTCTTACTACATTTGTTGTAACAGGACTGAGTGGCTGTCAAGCAGATAGGATAGAAGTGATTACACTTCTGCCATGGGCAGGCATGATTTCTTGCTAAAAATCATATTTTTTAAAAAGGCAAGTCTATTCTGAAAAGGTATTTAACAAGTAGATTTCATGGGATTTCTGGCTTACTGTGTTCTGTTCTGTGAGTTCCCACAGCAAGCATGCTTGGTGCTTTTTCTCCGTTACACAGTCTTTATACTCTTCATCTTGACATCTGCTTCTTGGAATCTCAGAGCTGACTTGTCTTTCAAAAGAAGACTTTCGAGGGTAGAAAACTTAGGATGGGTTATATATAGAGGACTATCTTCTTCAGAGTTGTCCTATAATGTAATGAATAGTTTTAATACACTGTCAGAAAAGTAATCCTGTAGAACTGTAGAACTAAAAATTTTATTGAAGAACTAACAAAGCATAATTTTTAAGAAATCTTGAGTATTCACATCAGTGGAATTTTGAAGGAAAAATGCTCTACTCTTGTGACTGTTATATAATAAAGTGAGTATTTAATAAGGCATTTGTAAGTGTTGAAGATTCCAGTGCTCTTAAAACATAACCTTACGCTGGGCATGATGATAATTTTGAGGTTTCATGACTGCATTTTTGTGGTTTATTGTAGGTACTGCTTTAGTACTTAACCTTAGTGGAAAAACTCCGCTCACTAGGTACCCAAAAGTGGATAAGGGGTGTGTGTATGTACATATATATATTTTATATGATACATATATATATATGTATTGCATAGACTTAAGGAATATTTCCTGTGTTTTAGAAAACCTGGTTTTTTTAATTTTGTTAATTATTTGACATTTTAGATCTGGTTTCATATTTTGTCTAAATTTCTCTTAAGTCCAAAATATTTCTGAAAGGACTGTTTGTGCTGTCCTGCCCCTTGCCATTCTCTCACTGTATTGGATCCAATGATCATGTGGCTGGGAGATGGTTTAACTTGCTGATCTGACAGAAGGTTAATTTCCCCTCCCCTTAGATTACTTTTCCGCTGGGTCTCTTCAGTTCATTGATCTGTCTCAACAGCATTGTAATTGCTAGAGCTAAATGTGGAGGAGAGTTAGGGGTTGGATCATCCTTTGAGTGGCAACTTATATTGGCATAGAGTGAGGCTTACTCTGAAACGTAATTACTGTCTCAATATATGGTTCATTTTGGGACAGAAGTTAGTCCACGTTGGGAAGAACTTAATTTACTGTAGGGTCTGTATCTTGCATTGCTGATTCTTTTTTTTTGTTTTGTTTTGGTTTTTTGTTTGTCCTCCAGATTGTGTTGCCTTGAGCTGATGTCTATACTTTCCCTCTCACCTTTCTTTTAAATACTGTTGTGTAGTTGGAATGCCAGGTGAATTTACCTTGCTGTTGCTGTGGGCTGTTCTCTCAACCCTGGAACTGGTTTCAGGGATCCCTGGCTTTACTACCATCTTTGGATGCTGGAAGCAGTTTCTGCAGTCCATTCATCTGTAGGCAGGCAGATTTGGAAATTAGACAGGAACCTCATCTGAATGGTTGTGTACTGTGTTCATCCACCTGAAAGAGGAACTCCATATGAATTAAGCTGAAAATGCTAGATAGGAGCATGCTACCAATGCACATGATGTGTTGCTTTGTAACGTAGCTGAGTTTAAGCTACTTTTCCTGAATCATGTATGTGTTCTGGGTTATCTAGTTCAATTAAGAGCTAAACCTCTACTATATGAAGTTCTGTAACTGGCTACCCTTGCTAGCATGTGATGCTGTTTTCTAGACCTGCCTAACTACTAGTTTTCCCATTCGCACATGTCTCTCCCGTTTAGAAAACAAAACAAAGAAACATGCATCAAATGCATTCCATGGTGAGCTTGTTTTTGGGAGAGGCAGGAAAAAGAAACAGCATGAGAAAGATCGGTCCTATTGCTTTGCTAATGTGCTTAGAAAGCTGAGATTCCATTAGGGGAAGGCTGACATGTGGGTGCAGATCTGTTTGAAATGCAGAGAGGCTACTAAAAACACTGTAGGGCACTAATATTTTGTTAACATCACTAAAAGCTTAATTCTTTTTCTAAAACAGTTCAGTCACATACGCTGCAAAGATGAAACTCTAGCATCCATACAGAGCATAGTGGACTGCTCTAAATATGATGAATTCCTGAACTCTTGCAACAGATGGAGACTTTTGCTTTGGTAAACAGATTTCTTAAGTAACTTCCCAAGTTGTTAGTGTATGCTCTGAAGTAAAATTCTCCCCTTTCTCCTAGACACTTGCTCTAGATAATATACTCCAACGTAAAAACAGTCTGCAGACGTATGAGTGCAGTTGCTAGCTTGCAGACTGTTTCTTCACAGCACCCCTAAATCAGCAAAGGTTGTTTTGAGTGGCTGTGCTGCTTCTAGTCTTCGCTTGGGTGAAGAAACTCGGTAGCTGCCCCACCTGTCAAAGGTGGCTGCCTATCAAAGAGAGCCATGAGTGGAAGGAGACAAGGAGAATGCTTTTCCCTCAAGATTGTGAGAAGTGTTTTGCTATTGAGGCAATGAGTTGGAGTTGAAAAATGGGACATTATGTTTTTTTCCTCCTGATTCCACTACCTCTGTTAATCCTGCAGTTCATGCAAAGGTAGATTAGTAAACAAGATGACTATTGATCTATCTTCTTCCACTTCTATTCAAGTTATTCTGCTAAAGAAAGATTGATTGTTCCTGGTTGGTGTTGACTAAAGCACGTGGAAAGTTGTGATACAAACCAACCATTTAATTCTGCTAAATTTTCAGTAGCAAATGAATTACTCTTATTAGCTATTAACTGTGACAGACTAGTGTTTTTTGTCTTCTAGAGCTTTAAGCAGGTTTTCCTCTCAAAAAGAAAAGCAGCTGGAACTTGAAAAGAAGTTAAGCAACCTTTTATTTGTACTTGTTGGCTATCTATAGATAGACTTGATAGGCTAAAGAAGTCTTGTTTTAAGAATGATTGAATTGTTCTGAATAGAAGCCTTTAGAGAGAAGCTTTCCTAGAAAAGGTCCAAAAGACCATACTATAGAAACAAACATCATACCTTCAATTTTCAATGTCTGGCCAAAAAAACCCACCACCTTGTTTTAGTCAGCCTAATAATGGTCTTCCCAACATTCAGTTATGCAGAACTGAAGTTTAGCCAGATCTGCGCTCTGAAGTTTGCATGAGACACTAAATTACTGGTTTCTGGTCTTTACTGTTTTGGAGGGTAAAACACAGTAAGCACTTGAGATAAAATTCTGATGGAGAAGCCTTCTCTCCCATCGGTATTCTAGAACATGCTTCTCTGGGAAGTTATCTGCCAAAGAATAAGCATATAGGAAAAGGCTTTAAGAGCCAAAGCCATTCTGGAAGACTCTCCTCTAGATTCTTCTCTGTGATGTCTTCAGGACTTCGGAGGCATTTCCTTGCCTGTTCCAGCAAACAATTCAGTTTCAGATTATCACTGCATGACAGCCTTAGCATGGTCTGTTTTTCATAGTATAAGTGATTAGGCCTCTAAATACAATGGGGAGTCCTTTCCTGTTGATGAGGTCTTTGTCAAGTAAAATTGTGTGTCTTTTTAGCAGCCAACGAAGTTCCAGAGCTTTGTTCATGGGAGAGAGAATTTTGAGATTACTTTTTCTTTCTAAGGTTACAAAAATAAATTCATGTTTATAAGTGAGAATGTGAACAGATGAAAATCTTTATATGTGTTGAAAAGTGCATTCTTTAAGTCTTGGTTAGAAATGCAGTCTTCCTTGCCTGGTTGGTGTTTCTCTTCTCTTAAAGACTGTTTAGTTCAACCTGGTTCCTTCCATTTCAATTTTAGTTGAAATCTGTGGATTTTTGAGGCCACTAGTAAGTGAGGTGATTGCTGTCTTCAAGTTTCGACCAGTTGGCAAACCGAAGGGCAGGACAGGGGAGTAGAGGAAAGGGTGCCAATATATATTCCCCCCCCCCGCCCCCGCCCCCGCCTTGGCTTGTGTCTGCTAACCCAGGATCTAATCCTGCAGATGCAAACGGATGGGCTGTTTTGAGAGTCATTGTAGACTCAGAGGGGACCGTAAGTAAATACCCTTCACCAAACCAAATGTTTGAAGGCCACTGAAGAATTGTTTTACCTTAGTCCCCACCTAGCTATTTGTGGGCCATCAAATTAAAAAAATACAAGTTTTAAAATAGGCTTGCAGAGAAATCTACTTATGCTTACTCTGTAGGTTGACTTGTTTATTTGCATAAATTTTTATTTAGGTTTTTGAAATGCTGACTAAAAATAAATGGGCAAAATATGGGATAGTTATGCTATTTATGGCTTTCATGGTTCTGCTTTTCATATGGTTTAGAAATGTTTCCATTATTTCATTTTAGGGTTAAATGCTGTAATCATGTGGCAGTATTTCTTTGCAGATACCACTTTAAAGGCTGTATGAATACTGCACACTCACTATGTGCACAGTTTTATTGTATTATTGGTGTGCGTATTTTAGTGTGAAGCTGCTAAAGACACAGGTCAGATGAAAGATGTGTTTTTGGCAAAGCAGTAAGTTTGAACCTTTTTTGCATCCATTTGATTTTTTTTTTTTTTTTTTTTTTAAATTCAAGACTGTTCAATGCCATAAGCTTTTTGTTCTGTTTTGTCTGTCTCTTTTGGCAGTGGTGCTGACAAGATTCGAGGTGGTTGGTTTTTTTAGCTACCTTACAAAGGATTTACTCATTAGCCCTATTTTATGGGTTGAGCTAATTGTGATTTGTCTTGCTGAGCGGTATTATGCAGTTTGGGCCAATTAAGTGAATCCACTTACACCAACGGATGTTGTTCCAATGTGTAATATTGATTTGAGCTATAAAAGGAGAATGACTTGTTTGATTAGATTTCTTTGTCTAAACAATGCTCGAGATCTTATCTAGTGTACCAAACAGAAGTGTTCTCCTAACTGAGTTTTTTTAAATTGCTTCTTAGATTTGATTAACACTGTATATGCAGATATAACAGTTTCCCTATATATAAATTCTGAAACACTACAGAAGAATTTGGGGAAAAATGCATCCTGCAACTCAGTATAACTGTCTCTGCTGCATGAATATCAACTTGCGTTGAGACCTGGGGATGCGTAGGGTGGCCTGATCGGAAAAACTGGGACACTGGGGAATCCCAGACATTCACCTCCTCAGAGATATAGGAGTGGGGGGAGTGAGCGTGTGTGTGTATATGTGTTAATTAGGCATTTACACTGAAGCAAATGGCATCTGTCACATGATAAACATCAGAAACTGGTGAAGTATAATAAAATCATCTGTGGAAAATATGCAGGTGATACTAAGCACTCTGTTAGGAAACACGTGTAGAGATTTTTTTGTTTGTTTGTTTGTTTTGTTCCTCTGTTGGCTCTCATGACAAAGTCAGCCTTTACTTTTTGGAATTAGTAGATGAGAATCCCTATAAAACAAATTGGGGAGAAAAGTACTTCTGTCATGAATCGGATCTATAAGAAGGTAAAAAACTCTGGAGTCGCTGAATAATTATAATGCTAGGGATCTGTAAATTATCTTAGTGTTTTTGATTGTTTTATACATTGCATATGCACTGAAAATAAGTGTTTTAGTTCTTTGCCTTAAAATAATTTTTCAGACATTCTACTTCTACACCAAGAAAACTTTTCTGTGTTTAAATGTTTAGGGGCATGCATAAATGTGACTTGTTTATAATATAGATGTCAACTAGCAATCCAGAGCAGTTGAATAACTCCTGGAGAAGGTTACCTTGATTCTGCTGTGTTAAACAGAACATCTCTAGGAGTGCTATGTATATTTTAGGTAGTAAGCTATTCATTTTGATCTCTCAGTGATTATTATTTGAGATACAGGTTTGATTAAGGGGATAATTCAGTAAATTCAGAGTATGGCTGGGCAAGAGAGCATGCTGCTGTCAAATTAGTACATGTGCCACCCTCCAGGGTAAAGGAGAGCTAACAAAATCTAGGTAATTTGGGTACTTACTAGCTCTGATTCAGTGCAGTCCTTCTAAATTGGGTTATCTCCTGTAAAGCAGATATTGAGTATTTTTGTGGTGCTTATATCCAAAATTTTGGGTTATGGGCATATTTCTCTTCTGGGATATGATGCCATGCTCTGGCACCAAACCTGGTTTATAAATCCTCCTGAAATACTGAAACATGATGTAGAAGAAGGATCTCCAAAACCAATCACTGCTACTGTTGTTACTCCTTACTGCACTCTGCACCCTGAGAGCTGCTGGAGCCTGGAGCAGTGCTTGGAATCAGTCCAGGCCGAAAATGGCTGGCTAATCAGCCCTGATGGACTCCTTGCTTTACGCGCCTATTTGCTGGAAATGCAGTGAAGAAACACAAAGCTGTTCCTGTGTAAAGATCTGGCAGGATTTACTGGTTTAGGTACCTTGCCGTGAAGGTGGCTCCTGGACCTAAACTGCCTTTGGAAACAGGTGGCCATTTTTGTGTGGTTTGCTTCTGAATTAATAAGCTTGTTGGACTTGAGCTAGTTCTTGTTATCTGTATGTGGTCATGAAGAATTGTGCAATAAAATCATTGTTGTACTTCAAATTGTGTCCAGCTGTCTTTGTACCTTAATCCAAAAGTAGTTACACTATTTAAGAGTATTCATTCTAATGTTCTTCTGCTAGGACTCCTTGTTAAATCCAGAGTCTTATAGTAGCTTATTTGTCATAGAAGCAGAGCCGAAGAGGCTGTAATGGGCTGGTTGCGTGTTTGTGACTGATTTGGGTTTGGATTTCCAAAGGTGTAAGAAACCTATACACAGATTCAGATGACAAATTTAGTCTGTAGTTTTTGAATTAGGTGGAGGTTCTGTAAAATGATGGTGAATCTCTTGTCTTATTTCTGTTGTTACTGCAATATAATTAGCCCTTATGAAAGACACCACTTCAAATATACAACCTTTACAGAAATTAAACTGCTTTTACACAAATAAGCTGTGTCTTTTCATGATTTCTAGTTGTTTTTATTCTCTAACATAACAGGTCCTTGTAGCTGCTTGAAATGTATCTTTTGAGGCACAGGTAGCCCAATATGATTAAAACTTGCAGTATAAACCATTAAGCACTTTAAGGTTTGTCTGCTTTTCCAGCCTTTGTTGTTATCCATTCATGCTTGAGATTGCAGGGTCAATTCCAACATTTATGAAGGAATTGCATTCCTTCAAGAAACTCCTGGGACTTGCTGCTTTGTTTTGTTGACATTGTTTTTGTAAAATAAAACAGAGAAGGGAGAAGTTCTGAAGTTTTAGCTGTGGTGAGTTAGGGACAAGGTTTGAGTACCTAGCATTGTGTGATTTAAGCACTTAAGCAACCCTTGAATTTGAAAATAAATGTATTTGAAACTTGTAGTGCTTGAGGAAGCGGAGTTACTAGATTCTTTGGACTGTCTAGAAATACTGCATTATAAGTCAGCTTCTGCAGAAGAAAAGGCTTAGTGAATTACTGTGTGAATTGTGTGCCACTTGGTAGTAAGCTGAGTTTCAGCTGTCATGTAGATTCAGATGATGGCTTTTGTTATAATGTTTGCTAGTAATAATGGTTAGTGTAATTATGTTTCTATATACTCTACTGTAAATTCTGCAGTGTATTTGTGTTATGGTATTTGGAGTATTCTGCATGAACTACAGTGCATTGTGAAAGAGATTCAATGCTTAGAGAGGGGAATTGTCATCATGAATCACTAAGAAGAAACATCTCTATTTCCAGATTATATGTGGACTGGTTTAATTATATTTATAAAAAAGTAGATATGAGAAGGATCCATAGATTGAAGAGCTGCCACTGGAACCTGAAAATATGGAGGTTTTGAACTAGTGGGGAGGAATGGAGACTTCTTTCTTGTCCTCGAGAGATTTGCTTGGTGCTCTGTGGCAGTGTATCAGGTAACATGAACGTGATATGGCTGCTGTTTTGCTGTTTTGTTATATCCATGTGTGGTATATTAGGGTGTATGCAAGGCTGAACTGGCACTGAATTAGAGAAGGCACAAACAACTTGCAGTAAGGTAAACAAGAAGAAATGGATTTGCCAGATTACAGGGCAACGTGGGACAGAAAGAGTCAAAACTCTAAAGAGTTGAAGTAACAATGAAACATTTCAGAAGGGAGGAGAAAATGGCGTGGGAAAAGCGCACAAGACTGTTTATATGTATAAACCCAGTGGTTTTGCAGTATCTTCTATGGCTACTTCTGGTACTAGTGGACTGTTGGTGTCTCAGTGTGAGACGTGTGTGGGTTTTTTTTCTTGATACCTAAAAATAACTAACTATATTAAGTTAGTCCTTTTCTATAAGGAAGCTTTTGGTTTTGTAAAACATACATGCTTAACTATGCTTAAGCTTGAATAACTCTGTTTTAGACATGTAAACCATGTTGGAATTCAAAACAACAACTTTAAGTATATAAATCGATTGTGCAAATAAAGATGTCCAAGGGCCATGCTGTTTCTTGTACTTAGTGCTCCAGGAAGGATGACAGACAGGCTAATCTTGATAGCATTTGATCAAAATAGATTACTGACTTAAGTTGCTGAGGTGTACTTACTAAAAAGCATTAAAATCCTGCTGCATGATTGTCTGTGCTAGTGCTTAGGGCTTTTAGGTTTTGCTTTGTTTTTAATGTGAGGCTAATGCTGTAGTGGTAAAATAAAACCGTTGTGACTTTACAGAAGCAATAATTGAAATGTGAAATGTGGCGATTCCAGGGGGTTATGCGAACTCTCATATACTCGAGTATACAGCAAATTCAGAGCTATTTAAGAGATGGCCCCAGAAAGAAACTTGGAATTGGGGGGCAAGTTAATGTTCCTTCCCGGTGATAGGATTAACTTTTGCACGGTTC
This sequence comes from Haliaeetus albicilla, assembly GCF_947461875.1. Lineage (NCBI taxonomy): Eukaryota > Metazoa > Chordata > Aves > Accipitriformes > Accipitridae > Haliaeetus > Haliaeetus albicilla. Next base: position 6,341,922 of record NC_091497.1, on the reverse strand, counting down.
AGAAAAATGTCAATAAAAATGAAGAAAAAAGTAAAATGCTTAATAAGTGACTCCTGTGTTTCTTATACATGTTTGATATACTTACCTGTATATTTATTTCTCATTGTATTATTCAAAATATTGTTTGATTACTGCTGGCCACTGTTTCTAGATGATTTTTTTTTTTCTGGCCTTGTTTCTTCTGAATGAGCCAGTAGTATATAGTGTATATATATATATATATGAGCCAGTGGATACATTACTTCTAACCTTAGCTTGTCATACTTGACAGCCTTCATGTTACTTGCAAATAAAATTAGTTTTCACAAAGAACAAAATTCCGTGTTCATAAACTAAAATATTTTAAATTTCACGTATGTGAATACTCGTTTTCTAAAAGAACACCCCTTTTAAACAGTGTATTCTCAGTTTCAAATGCTGAAGATGATATTAAATATTTAATAAAACTAACTTTTAAAATTGGTAAGCATTGGAAATGTCAAACTGTCAGTATAAACAAGTCTTACTGACACATAGGTAATATAATCTTACACAGTTTAAGCAATGTCATGCTTTCTTAAATACATACTGAAAGGGATCTCACAAAAGGAGAGCAGAATGAGGAAAAAATGATTGATTTGTTTCTCGGGTCTGTCTGTATCTTTAAAGGAAAAGTATTCTGAACTCTGAAAACATGTTGAAAACTAATCTAAACTTTTGTAACTTTTTCTTCAAGGTAAGCATGCATATGAGTTGTAAGTAGACTTCTAACTTTAAACCTAACTTCTAACTTCAAACCTAGCTATTTTATTATTCCCGGCAAACTGTTGGAAGTGCTCGTCCCTTTTGTATAGTTCAAATTTGACTAAAAAATGTTTGGCAAATGCATATAAATGAGGATACAATGGATTAGGAATCAAACATGAGCCTGCTTAAATAATTCTCAAGATTTTCTGGTTCACGTGTAGTGATATTGAACTCTTTAGTCATAGGCTTTAATTTGTGCATGGTGCTGACCTGATGCTGTGCAGGGACACTCACTGCATCCCTTCATTCAATTCACTCTAATTATCCCCAACTTCCTGGGGAGCCTGCTTAGAACTGGTCATGAATGTTTGTTATTAAGTATTAAGATATTAGACTACCCTGGTTACATGTAACAAAGTAGTTTTTAGTCTGAATTTACATATAGATGATCAGTATAGGAAGCTGAAATTGTATTTGTCATGATTTTATTTAATCAAATTCAAAATAATTTATTGGAATAATAAAACATTTTGACACTGACTTAAGCTCGGAGTTAAATGAAATGAGATTTAATGTTATTGTGTGAGTTCTTGTATGTCAATGTTGGTAATTTCAGTATGTATTTTAGAGTGGTTATAGTATGTAAATTACCTCTGAAACAATCAGATTTGTGTGCATATTTCAGGGTGATGGTAATTATTTTCGCTGGGAGCATCTGTTAATGCAGAATATTGCCTCTTCAGGTTCATGTGAAAATGGCGGACGAAGCTGTCTGTGTTGGCCCAGCTCCCACCAGCAAAAGCTACCTCAACATGGATGCCATCATGGAAGTCATTAAGAAAACCAGGGCCCAAGCTGTGAGTCTGAATGAGTCTATCTGCTGCAGCTGTTTCATATATAGAAAGCAGAAAAGCCAGAGTTTGTATTTTTTTTTTTAAAGGTGTGGGGGGGAAGTGATTGAATATGCTATTCCAGTTAGTTCATGTCACATGAGTTAAATGTGTCTGAAATCGCTACTGGAAATCAAAGGCTTTGTAGCATCTGGCAGTGCTGGTCGCTGATCCTGCAGGTGGCTGCTGGATTCAGCTTTCACACCAGGGAGCAGCTTCAGTTCATTTCCAAATTTGCTGGGGGAAAAAAAAAATCCCAATTAGTTTTGAGCACTAACCCTTTATATGCCATAATGGCTTTTTTGAACGTTTTACAAAGTGTGTCCAAAAAGGCTTTTGCTTAAACTTAGTTTGAATCACTTTCTAAATTATAGAAATGTTATCTGTAGGAAGGTAAGGTAAATGGTGCGTCCCATAATTATTTTTATTTCAGAATGTTTACAAAATGCATATTAGCTTATATGTGTAAATATGGCTATTCTGCTTTTCTCCCTCCAGACTGGCCAGAGATTCAAAGCTTAGCAGGAATTGGTTGGAAAAACTAATGTGTAGTCATGTTCACATGCCTAATGTTCTTTGTTCTGTCAGTGAAATAAATGTATTATTCAGAGCTACTGTACACAAAGCATTTATTAAAATAAAATTTGATGGGTGTATATGAGCAACACTAATTACCCTGGAACAGTTTGGATCAGCATTGTAATTTCTTTCAAAGATGATGTTTTCCTATAGTGCTTTCAGGGGCCGAAAACTTTCATATAAAGAAAAAACTATTTCGTTCCCTCTGAGTTTCTGAATATGGAACCCAGTTGTTCAGGCTCTTTAAAAGAGGGGAAAAAAATGGCTTATACTTTGTCTCTCAGAGTATATTGGATCAAGAACCTTATGTGAACTGCAAAAAGTAAAATGAAAACTCTTTCTCGCACTCCTCTCAAGTAATTATGCTGGGTGTATATTGGGGTGTAAATAGCAAACTAGGCACATAAGGATGCATGGTTTAGACTAATGAGACAGTAAACTATGTTCTCCAGCAAGGGTCGCTAGAGGTAGAGGAGGCTTATGGCTGTGGACCTTAAGACCACTGTTGTGATCAGTACTAGAAATATTTTGGGATGAGGAATACTTTGTACTGGTTATTGTGAAGAGTTTGAGCATATATGTGGAATGAGATAAACGTGGCAAAATAGAGTTAGAGCAGAAGGCAAAACACCAAAGGGAGTGTGTCCATTGCTCTCCAAACAGCACCTTTCTTCCTCGTTAAGTAAGGAATATGTGTTTCAGAAATAGCAGTTCAACCAGTGAGTCTTTACAGCTTGACTTAAGACAGATAAATCAGTGTGTTAAGACGGTTTCTTAAGGTATTCAACTAATTCAAATGCTTAGTGGTCTACTTCACATTGCCCAGAATCTGAAAGGCTGCAGGGAATTTGGTGTCTGGCTTCGGAACTCAATCAGCTTGAAACTTTTTTTTTTTTCCCAAGGTACACCCAGGATATGGATTTCTCTCAGAAAATAAAGAATTTGCGAGGCGTTTGGTAAGTTATTTCTATTTGCTTGGCTGTGAATGATGCACTAGGTGGCATATATTCATTCCAAGGTATATGAGGAAATCAAGATACCAGTTCAAGGTAGATCTAAAAGATACCTTAAGATAGGAGACTTCAGAGTGCTTTCTGTATATGTGGATTTCTTGAATTTTGAGGGTGTAATTGCAGCCTGTGTTTTCTTTTGGGAGAAGGGGAGGTGCCTGCTGGTGAGAACTTTACCAAGGATGTAAGAACCTTTTGGCATTTTCAGTTGTGCCTGTACTGTAAAACTGGGTCACTGAAATGATCTAGGTTAACAGTATCTGTTTTTAAGTGATCATTTTGGTGATTCGTAGCACAGCTGGTGAACAGCTGTATCAGCAGCCCTGAGAAGGTGCTGAACTGCACTTTCAGGATGGGAATAGAAAGCTGTTTAAAAACTGGCTTCTCTGCTGGTGGTCATGTATTGTGGAACTGCATTCTCTGAAAGGACCAAAGAGAGTCAAGAGGGTGCTGTTTTCACTTCATGTCTGAATTTATAAAAATTATTATTCACAACCTCTTTACTTCAGTGGGGTTTTCGTACTTCACAGAAACTGATATGTGGCCTTTTTTTTACTGATTTTTTTTTTCCCAAAAACTTTCATGCAGCTGATTATAAATTTAAACAGTGCTAGGAGAAAGTTACATGCACAATGTTTGAGCAAAGTCCTGAGTGGATGCAGTATGTGTAGTCACTGCAGATTGTGTGTCACAGTTTATTGGTTTTGTTGAGAATAAGGAAAAGCACATACTTTGCTGAAATTTCCAGTGAAAAGGTGTTGCAGCTACCAACTTTGTTATGGAGTAATCGAACCATATAGCTGAAAAACACCTTGTTTTACAGGCAGTAAGATAAATTCGTTGGTGGTTTTGAGAGTAATTTTCACCTTTTTGATTCAGAGTAGAAAACACAGATGAGGAGTGTGATTCTGTAAAATGATAGCTCTTTTTTTCTTAGCATTTGTGGACTAGCTCTTGCTTCCACATCTCTTCCTTGACTATGTCTCTTTTGGCTTGAGTTCTGATTGTAATACAGACCGTTACTATTTAGTTGGTTACTTGGTGTGAGAGAATACCACCTGCTCATTAAGGAGACTATTTGGGAATGAAATCTCAATTTTTTTATACTTTGCAGTTGCTGTGCTTTTTTAAAAGTCCCCAGATAAAAACAGGTCCAGGTTCTCTGTGATGCTGAATGCATCCTGCTGGTTGCTGTGTGGTGGTGATGTTAAAGTTGAAAGGAATTCTAAACACTTGGCGTTTGCCAGGATTTACCAAATCTGGGGTAATCTCTTACATGTTATTTTCATGCAGTTTAGCAGCTTTCTTTTATCACTGTTCTGCTTCATGTACCAGAGCCTCTTTTTAGAGGGAAGATTCCTGGCTTAATTTATAACAAACTGTGTTCCCATTGGATTAGACCAGTAGGATAACTGGCTTTAGTTGGCAATTGCTGTTTTTTTTAATAACAAAAAAATTAATGAAACAGAAGTGCTCGCTCATGCTATTTTGCTTTATATTTTGGTGCCAAACTTTGAAATTTGATAGCTATTACTCTAAACTGGGCACATTTCCTAGTAATCTGGTTATTATTTGGTGATGTAAATTATAATATTGGTGACATGACAATCTGGGACACTTCTTTTGGCAGGATTAAGCAGAAATGGAAGAAGTACAAACATTCCTGTAAATCCCCTCCCCCTTCCTATTTCTCATCTTTTCACTCAAAGCCTTGGAACAGTGAATTCCTGAAATAATGTGGTGACTAGAAGCATGTTCAAGTTTGGGTTAGTGCTATAGTCTCAAAATAGCTTTTAATTATGTTTTGGAAACCTGGTGTGTTCTGTTCTCTAAAAATATAATAAAACAAGGTAGTTCTACTTTGCTTTCTGAAATGCACTATTTAAAGTCTCAGTTAAGACCTAATCATGCTTCCCTTCATGTCAGTGGCTCTAGAATATCAAACCCCTAGTGAGAATTGGTGAAATGATCTGTCTTCTTTTCACTGAGGGCTGCTTATATTTTTTCAAGACCCCCTGATTAATATATTTAGGAGGAAAACTTGCCTTCTGTTTCTTTTCTTTGTTAAAGCCTGTAACAAATGTTACAAAACTGTTGTGAAGTTGCCAAAGATGTGTTTTTGTTCCGTTTTCTTTCTCCTTATTCCTTTCCTTGCACATACACTATTTTGTTCTTTTTCCCTGAAAGTAGTGATGAAACTTGTGAAACCTGGGTTTATTTCCTGGTGTGCATCTGTACTTTTAAAACAAACTACCTAGATTCGGAAACAGAGAAATACACTAAACTTTTTTAACTTGCCAATCTGTCTGTAAGAGTGGTAATGAGCTGAAAGCAAAGCTTTGTCTTCAATTAACACATGGAGGGTCAGTTCACATGTAATCCCACTGTGCGTGATTTGAACAAAAGCATGTCTTTTTGTTCATTATTGCCTAAATGATTCATGGAATAGCACACAGATACAGACAGTCCTTGGGAAGAATTTGATGGATACATTTAGAGTATTGAAAATTACTAGTCTTTATTTTTTTCTTCTTTAGAAACTTAATTTTGTTCTCTCTTAGAATGGGGGAGAGCCCAAGTAAATGGTCTGTTGTTTCCAAAACAAAATTTCCAAAAAACAATTAGTGGGTGAATATCTGGCATGTTGTTCATTGTGATCCAATAAAAAAGTCGGTGCATTCAGTCCCCTCTTCGTGTGTATCTATTCTGGTTGCTGTTGATGGCTGACAGATGAGGGATCCATGACATTTATATTGATGGCTGACAGAAAAGGGATCCATGGCATTTATATCAAGTGAGTCTGTCAAAGATTTCTTAAACCCTAGGGTGAATTTCTTGAAGATTTGTATTTTAATATGAACTCTCTTGAAAAACTTTTAAGATAATGCTGATAACATCAGTTGTTATGTAGAATAACAAAACATGGGTTTGTGCGAGTGAATGTAGTTCTTTAGAATCTTACTTTGCATTCTGATTTTTCATTCAGAAATTTGAGCTATCCAACTTGGAACTCTTACAGTGCCTTATAAAAATGATCTGTACATTGAAGTTGTAAAATTCAGTACATAAGTTGTTACTTGTATTTTATGCATGCAAATATATTTGCATGTAAGTAGTTTGCTTCCTTCAAGGAATAATTCTATAATATTCAGTATTGACATAAATCAGAAGGTGCAGTTAAAATCTATTGCCACATTGAAAAAAAAAATTGCTAATATCAGAGCTACAAGAACAATTTGTCCCTTTATATTTTGGAAAATTTGCTAGTGACCTCTGTATATAGGTTAGCTTGCTTGATGTTTCCCATTATATAAAATTAAAGCAGACCCGTTCTGAGAATCTCTGTTGCCTCAGTTGTCTGTGGCAGGCCTTTGAAATTTGGCAAGGAGAAAGCACTGAGACTTAAGATGAGCCTTTTGGTTGGGCTCTTGTTGAAGATACACTTTTCTGAAATTGCCATTTTCCTTTCCTTCCTTGCAAACCTCCAGGGCAGCTGTTGTGGTGGGGGGTGGGAGTGCTGAGTCAGGTCTCTTCACATGTCAAATACTTTGGGATTGGCCCGTGGTACCAGTGACTATTTCCTCCTTTTCTTTCCCGGGTGAGGAAGGGAATTGGGGAGGAAAGAGTGAGAGAAAGCAAGCATGCGACTGGGTTGCACGGTCGTTATTCCAGAGTCAGTGCTTCTTCCTGTGGTCTAGCTGATGTTAGCAGCAAGTAGGAGTCTTACTCCTGTAGTTGAGGTTATATATGTTCTTGCTTCCTGATAATGGTTAGAAGCTTAAACCTTGATGCATGGTGTCTCAGTGTTGCAGTTGCTCATAATGGGATCGGTTTCCCCCCTTTTAATTAAAAGAAAAACACAAGTGAACTTCCCCTTCCTCTTCTGCCACAAAAGTCCCCTGGGAAGTTACTGCTTTAAAAAAAACCAGCTAAATGAATGCTATTCCTTTGCAAAGTGTAGTATGAAAAATACCAGTTTGCAGGATTTGTATCTTCAGTGTATTTTGGTCTCTTGTATGTATGTATATGATAGAGCTCATAGGTGGTGCATTGTGGTGTATTTTCCCCAAGAAACCTATGGAATTTGTGCATAAAATAATCTCAAAATGATAAGTTAAGGTTATAAATGCAACCTTTATCTGGAATATTCTTCTTTTGAATGCAGCCTTGACAATACTATCCTAATGCTCTGTTTCTTGATGCAAAAAAAGCCAGCCACTACCTTCTGCCAAAATGCCCTCCTTGCAACAGAAGCCGTAAACAGGGTGGGACAAAACGATTCAATTTTGGAATAAGATATAGACCTTTTCAGAGTTCCTAGTGGAACCTGGTTTTATACATCTTTTGTGCTTCTTTGGCAACTACTGTTTGGCATGACTAAGGGGAGAACAAAGCAGCCAGCACTATTTCTCTTTACCTTTGAAGCTAGATTAACATTCTTGGTGGAATTAAAAAAACCCAACAATGTATTGTCTGAAATAAATGGGCAAACAATATATATGGAAATGGTTGATTACATGTTTGTAAATGGCTGTTAAGTTTGAGATGGAAAAGGTAGAAAAAAATAACATATGTCATCTTATGTAAGGCGACAAATGTTTGACCTGTGAAGAACTTTGTGCAAGTGGATCCATGGCCCTATGCACAGCTAATTATGGGATTGTCACCCTTCAAAATGTAAAGTCTTAATGGCAGCAGTATTTCCTTACAATTGTTGTGCACGGCGCTGTTATTTGTAAGCAAATTGTGAAGTTCCTTTATCATGATTCAATGGATGTTACATTTTTGAGAAGCATTTGGTATGATTCTCATGCTGTTCTCACATGCATCGGCTTCCTACCTGGCAATTCATGTGACTGGTTAGCATTTGTGCTTTCCAGACTGCAAAGTGGTGGTTGAAAAAAGGCAGCTTTGGAAGCTTGGTGTCAAGGAGCTGCTTATGACAGAGATTGTATCCTTCAAGGAGTGGGGCAGACAGAGCTGTTAATGTGGGTTTCTTACTCTGTCCTGCAATGCATAGTATGTCATTGCCTAGCAAAGCAGCAAAGTGCCTACCACCACTGCCTGTGATGGCTTAAGGTGCTTTGTCTGATGGAGACTGGAGACTATGCTCTTACTGGGTAATAAAGGTGAGGCAATGTACTCATCTAGGTCAACAGATCAGCAATTTGCCCCCCAGAAAAGCTGTGCCTATGAGCCTGTAATGTTGATGGGTGACTGCTTACTGTTCTGAGGCAGAATGCTTCTGAATGTTACTTGTATTCTTGTATTTAATCCCAAGTAAACTTTTTTCACAGAAAAAAAAATTAAATCATCTTCAGTATCAGGTTGTGTGAAATCCATGGGAGGGACAAATAGTGCACATATTAAATCATGGGCAGTATTTGTCAGACATTACTAGTCCTCTGCTAGTGCATGTGAGCTAGGAAAATGAAATTGGGTCATCTGAACTATCTGCTTAGGCACTTCCTATTGTGAAAGTAGGAAGACTGTATTATTCCTTTACTGTAGAAAACTTCATAGACCTTTGCTAAAAGCATGTGATGGGTTACATTGTGCCATCAGTGTCCTGTTTAAGATTGCCAACGCTACAGAACAAATTGATGCCAGTTCTACTCTATTACAACTTCCAAATCTGTATCTTGAGCAACTGCTGTATATAGCTAGAGTACTTTTTTCAAGTGCAGGCTTACGTGTAAACTAAGGAAAAAAAAAAGTCTCAGTGTACATATCCACAGGTCTTGTGGATATACATGTGTATAACCTATATGCATGTATTTAAAGACATGTGGTAGTGTTTTGCCAAAGATTTGTGTTGTTTGTGACAAAAATGCTCTCCGTCCTTTTGATTCTTTTGCCTAAACTCCATAATCTTACTGTGTTTTTTCTTGATCTTCTGATTAGGGAACTTCCTCTGACATGGCAGTCTTGACCTATTTGTATTTGTTTTTCAGTTAGAGTAAGCCTTTATTTGTAACTTGTGTTTCTTTTAAAGCTACGTATTTTCTTAAAGTGGCTTAGGTTGAAAGCTTTAACATGTGCAACTGTTCTCAGAAAAAACACAAACATGAAACCTCTTGATTTAAATAGTAATGTCTGGCAACTTGAGACTCTCAGTGGATGAACTGTGGGCTTGCATGACTTCTGGAATGATTTAATGCTGTGCATGTGATTAAAGAATATATTAGAGTGATTTTTGCCTATCTGGACTATCATAAGTCATTTAATACTTCCCATGAGATGCCTTTCAACAGCAGCACTTTGGCACGCTTATTAGGGTGTGTGGTTCTGCAGATGAATGGATTTGTGGAATCCTGATTTGTAAAAATTCATTATTTCTTGACATGCAGTGTCACTGCAATAGCACTTATTTCCAGGCTTACAGGAATCCTTCACGTTGCTTCTGAAATGCTTTGTTCTGTCTTCTTTTTTTCACTGTTGCCATGTCTGGTTGTGAGAATAAAAACTTCTTGCTCTGTTTCCACAATTGCAATTATATTAACAACTGTATATACCTGCGTTTTCCCTCATTGCAATAACAGAAGGCTTGCAAGCTTAATGATAGTAACTCTTTTTTTACATAGGTAATACTGTTTCCTTTCACTTTCTGCCTTTTTATTCTACTATTGATTTGCAGCCATGCAGACAAGCTTGTCTGGTTATGGCAAACTCTGTCCATTCTGAGCTAAGGTGATTTGTTAATTTGACCTATTCTAGTATAATTGATGTAAGCTAGTGTGGTAACCTTGAAAATGTGATTTCCTTCTCTGTTTCCAAATCAGTTTTAAATGCCCCATTGATACCAATGGAGTTGGATTAGACCCGAACAGTTAAAAGATGATATATCTTTGAAATAAGAACTCCTGTTGCCTTGTGGATTTTAATTTACTTTTGTGGCAAGGCAGATGAAGCTTCAGCTTAGAAGTCAACAAAAACAATGCCTCTCTAATAATCACTTCTGTTTTCTGCCTGCATTTTAAGAAAGAATGTATTTTATAGTGATGGATGATCTGTGTTCAGTAGTTTTACATTGCAGATTGAATGCTGAAGGTTTTCTATATATTCTTCCTAAAATATGCATATCAAGAAAATTAATTCTGACTTTAAAGATGAATGCAACTTAGTGGTGGGATGGATTTTTTTGTGTACTACTACAAAGTTGAAATATATTGAAGTGATGATATGTGTGATAGAACCATTTTCCCTCTCCCAGTTCTATTTTCTCCTCTTTTCTCTTCTGTAGTTGAAAACTAATTGCAGCAAGCTATGAACCAAAATCTGTCTACTGAAGTTACTCTTTACTAGCCAAGAAAGATATCTTCTTAAATCTTCATACACAAGGGCTTTTGTTATTGATATTGATGTGTTACATGAGGAGGGATATGAACATACTAAATGTCTTTCTAGGCTAGGAGGTAATCACTTTTGAGGGAAGGGGAAAGGTTTCTCTGTTTACTTGTAGAATGTGTTTAGCTTGAAGACACTTATAAGTTGCAATAAGTGATACTATGTATTTGTGTCTTCCTCTCTAAGAATGAAGATGCCCTCCTGAGTCTTCATTCTGAACTCACACCCTCCTTTAGCTGGTTTTTCTGGTTTGAGTTTTAGGGGAGTAATGTCTCCTGAAAGCATCAGAAAGTAGATCACATTCTGATACTTGACCCCTAATAGATTTACTGAGACCAGGAATGAGCTTCGTGAAGGGAGAATCATGACTGGCAACTCTTTCAAAGGCATTTGAGCGATTTTTATATTAGCTGTGGAAAAAGATGTTAGCTGAAAGGTTTTTGATTAACATGCTTCTAAAGATCACCTATTATCCTGGACTGGGCAGACTCTTTGGGGCGGGGGGGGGGGCTTTGTTTTTCAAAGCATGTATTTTGACTGTAATCTTACTTCAGGAAGTATTTTCTTGAAGATAATACTTAAGATCATGTTGGATTATTAGAACTTCACCTTAAAGCTCTGTAAACTTAGGGTTTATTTTATGCTGCAGCTTGGTTCCTTTTATTATTGTTGTATCTGTCTTGATTAAAACTTTTCTATAGGTATTTAATGCCAGTACAGTATGTTATGTTGCTTCTGTAAAGTGCTCAAATATTCTGAATAGTTTCTACAGCAACAAGACTTAACCTACTTGTTTGTTCAGTATATCACTTGTGGATTCACTCGTTTCAGAGTTGCTTCCTGGGGAGGAGGTTGTCATCTAGCCTTTCTGGGGTCATTGTTTTCTCTGGTCTCTGAGAACTGTTCCAGTTACCTCTGCATCTTGAGGGGATTGCTGCTAATATGCCAGATATGGTTGGTTACTGCAAGTGCATTGAAACACGGGAAAAGTTCAATTTGATTTTTTACTGTTGCATAGATCCACCAGTTATAGCAGCAGTGGAAGCTGTAAAGGATACAGGGCAAGCTATGTTCAAGCATGTCAGAGTTAAAGTTTTGCCGTATTTAAACTGTTTAATGTCACTTGATAACTTCTTAGCCATTCAGTTAGTATCTTCTGCTCTGTTACAGTATCTACAGGCTGGTTGCATATTTTTACTGTGTGGTTGTAGAATGCATAATGCAGTTGGACCTGATTTCTGCTTTAGATATCAAATACAATCTTTATTTCACAGAATGCTTGAGGTTGGAAGGGACCTCTGGAGGTCATCTGGTCCAATCCCTCTGCTCAAGCAGGGCCACCCAGGGCCAGCCAGGACCATGGCTAGTTGGCTTTTGACTGTGTCCAAGGATGGAGACTCCACAACCTCCCTGGGCAACCTGAGCCAGTGCTTGGCCACCCTCACAATAAAAAAACCCCAGTGTTTCCTGATGTTCAAAGGGAACCTCCCATGTTTCAGTTTGTGCCCATTGCCATTGTCCTGTCCCTGGACACCACTGAGCAGAGCCTGGCTCTGTCTTCTTTGCACCCTCCCTTCAGGTATTTATATACATTGATGAGATCCCCCTGAGCCTCCTCTTCTCCAGGCTGAACAGTCCCAGCTCTCTCAGCATTTCCTCATAGGAGAGACGCTCAAACAAACAAACAAAATCTATGAACACGTACCAACATAAGCACTATTTGATAGTAACTTACCTGGTTTGTCTATTTTTGTCAGTGAAGGCCTTCAGCCAATGCAACAGGAATGATGGCTCCCAGGTAAGGGTAAGAATTTAATAGATTACTTGCAGCTGCCCGATTGTGTTTAGTGGTTTATTTTGCAAATCTTTTAAATAATTCCCTGGAACTTTAAAAGACTTCCTACTCATTATTATGAATGCACTTGCCTTTTCATTTTATATTTAATTCTATTTGAAGGTTGGCTTACAAATCAGCTTTGTCTATTTGCACAGCATGTTTCATTCATTTCTATTTCAGACTGAATGATAGTGATCAATAACACTGATAACTTAAGAGTACTGGGTTGACTGAACAATTCCTGCTAGAGTTGTTACGCATGTATTTTTGGGGAAAATAGTTAAAATACTTGGCAGTTGGATTGTCTTCAGCAATGAAGTTTTGAATTAACACAAATACTAAAATTTATTTCCTAAAGTAAGGTGATGTGTTTTGTGTAGAACCTAGCATCTGCTTCTCACTTGCTCCCTGAATGCCGACCCATATGTTCAGCTCCTGAAGATCAGGTTACTAGCCTGTGGTCAGACTGCTGCTCTGACTGTCACCAAGCTGCCTGAAGAGATTACTGCTCCCAGTGGTTTGTTGCTGTCTGTGCCCATGAGGGGTTATTGCCCTCCTTGGATGTGCTGGAATGACGGTATGTGTGGTCATTCCGTAGCCCTGTTCTGTTAAAATTATCTTTGTTTAAACACATAACCTCACCCCTGCTCCCAACTCCCCTATTAAAGTCTTTAAGCTAATACAGATGATTCTGGCAGAATCAAGTTAAGGAGTTTCTGCCTGACTTGAAATGGAGGCAAACTCAAAGGGGTGGTAGGTTAGGAGTGGGTTATAGGGAATAAGAGGAGAAAATAAGCAACTGAAAGTGATAACCTTTTAACCTGTTTATAGCTGAATTAGTATTTGACAGAACCGTCAAGATGCTTAATTTAGGCTGATTTAGGTACTTGATTTAGGTTTTGAAAATCAGTTCTGTGTGACTTCTGTTTATTATATATGCTTATTAAAAATGTTATGTAATAGAAGTATTTCAAGAACTTAATTAACCAAATAATCTTTAAATAATTTCCTTCATCCCCCAAAACACAAAGGGGTTGGGGGAAATGGTTTTCACCAAACATTGTCTCTCCTCCTTCTCCAGCACGTAAGTTTACAGTTGTTTCTTGTAGCATTGCTAGTCTGAATTATTAAAAGATTTGAAATTTGGAGTGACTGTATATTTGGTGGGACTTACATTGCACAGATGCTATCAAGGCAAAGGTGCTGTTTTCCCTGACTCTGCAGGACACTACTGTTTGGAGAAGATTTTTCTCAGGATCTGCACCCCCCTGTGAGTATAACAGGAAGGGAAAAGTTGCTACAAGTTGACTTCTAACCTTGGGGCTTGTTGATAGCAAATCACGTTTTATTTTATAACCTAAGATTTGACACTGTTAATTTTTTTAAACTTAGAGATTTAGGTATGTTGGGATGTGTGTATGATTTTTTTTTTTTTTTTTAACTGATCTTTTGGACAGTTTTGTGAAACTTAGATTAAAAATAAGGCTGCTATCAGTGTGCACGCATTTCTGATTGGGTGTTTCACATGTTTGTCCATCTTCATAATTTTTACATCAGAATTGTGTAGGAAGCATACACCTGCTGAACAGTGTCTCACTGTTTAGAGATGGGTTCTTTAATTGATGCTAAATTGCAGCTTTCAGTACACACAGGGTTAAGTGACAAGGTTGCAGTAATATCTAGTGAGCTTTTTTCCTTTAATGTGCTCATTAGCAGTGGCAAGTCCAGGTTTTAGCACATGTCAGTAATTTACATTTCATTGCTGAGTGGCTGCCCTTGTTCAAGAGTTGTTTCTAAGCCTGATGAATATACTTGTGTTGGGAATAAACTGAGTAGAAGAATTGAAAGCCAAATACCCTGCCAGGCTTTTCAATGGGTGCTGAAGTTTCCGCTGGGTCACTGATTAGTAATGCATGGAGCAGCAGGAAAATGCAGAGATGATGCCTAGAAAGGTTACTTCAGGTAGGTTTTACTGTCAAACCCCTCTTTCGTTGTAACTACCTTCACGGTCCTTCTCCTCAAAATTCCTCTCTTGGCAGGCCTTCTTTTAATCAGAGAATGCGGTACATTAGATAGACATCCCAACCAGGTTACTCATTCAGAGGTGGCGCAGGAAAGTAATACTTGTGCAGTATGTCCTAGAAACAAATGATCTTATGGGCTGTACAGTTTCCTGCTATCAGATTATGATGATAGGGATCTCTGAATATTTGCCCTCATCCTTTTTTCTTTCCTTTGCCTCATCTGTTACTGACTTGTCTTGGCTTGAAGATGTGTGTGGTTCACTGCTGTAATGGCAAATATATGTGTGTTGGGATGCAGCAGCTTTGTGGTTGGCAATTGAGATGCAAGACAAAGGTTGCTAGCTTTTGGGGGAAAATTGATGCTTTCATGTGGCAACAGCTTAGTTTGGTAATAAAACCATATGATTAACTAAATGTATTCTTGATGGAGTGATATTTCTGCTTTTTCCAAGCTACTCTGACTATTTTCAGAGCACTATGTGGAAACTTATACTGTGAAATTATACTTTCCTTTGTAAAGAGTCCTGCATATATTTTCTGTCCGAAAGGATAGGTATTGCTAAATTTACATATGTACACGGACAACTAAGCATTTTTATTCCAGATGCCCGTTAGGATCATACTGACATGTTCTTCAGAACTCTAGCAAAAGAGCGCTGGTGCTTACTCTTTCCCACTCTCTCTCTAAGGTATTGTGAACACTGTTTATATTCAAGCTACTTATTATACAGTTTGGGGATGGGGAATGCATTAAACATTTAGAATGGGGGAAAAACAGCAAAAGATATTCCAGAACATTCTTGTGAATAAAACCTGCCAGTTCATTGTGTAAGAACTTGTGAACCCTTTTATTAGCCTATCTGAACATTAGGTGCATATATTTAAATGAGAATGTTTGCAGAAAGTAGAGTCATTTGAATATTTTTCACACGCTAGAAATATTTTCATAGCTGCCTTGGTCAAATTTGGAATTCCTATTGTTAATTTGCAAAATAGCTACTTCTTGGATTGTCTGGGAAGAGCAATGTCTTTAGCACTGTGCTAACATGTAGAAGGAGTCTGAAGTGGTAATTCAGAACCTCAGTTGATGGAGACTGTGACTAGACAACAACTAGTAGTTTATCAGCTAACAGGTAGTGACATATCTATAGATGTTGTTGGAAAGACATTTTTTGATTATAAGCCAAGACTTTTTTCATGACTCATAATAAAAAACGGGGCAAAATTATGGGTTTTTTTTCCTGGATAAACTTGTGTCAGATACTTTGCCTTGTGGTTAGGATGCTTGCATATTCTTTGCTCTCTCAAAAAGCTGGAGATACTCATAGCTAAGCATGGAAAAGAGACACTGAGACCAACAAAAAAACAATCAAGAGGATGCCCAAGTGGAGCTTGCACAAGAGTGGGGAGAACATTTTATACTTTAAACTTATAATGGTTTTGGTTTCTTTTTGCAGCGGCAACTGTCATAAAATATTTGCAGCTTCATGTCTTAGTGCAGGACTCCGGTTCTGAATGGATCACATAGGGAAAGGGTGAAGAGTGGTTTCAGTTAAGATTCCCTCTTGTAGATTTATGGAGGGACAGGCTTCTGGGATGGGAGCTTAGTCTCTACTGAATAGGTCCTCTAGCTCTGACCTCCTGCTGCCTGGCTGAATGTGCTTCCTGATGGCTAACTAAACAAATGGTGGCTTTTGTGTGCATATGCCGCTGCCCTTGTCATCTAAGATTAGGTTGTCCTCTAAGGCACTGTCTACTGTATGTAGTTGTGTGCAGGGTCGTGCAGTTCTTAAAGGCAGGTGAACTGTTTGCTGTCTGGATCTTGTGGCTTTTTGGTGCTTTGATCCTTTTCGTGATTGAGCAAGAGTTGTGGTTTGTAGCTACCTGTGTGTGATCTGGTAGGAATGGCTTATAACTGAATGCTCGGGCAAAGCTGTTACTGCACCAAAGGTAGCTCTGAATAGATTAATGATTCTTTGATCTTTGGAACAGGATCTGACTAGAAAATGTAGAAGATGTTCCAACACATTGATTGTGTTGGGTTTTTTTGGGAGAGAGTTGTTTGTTCTCTTAGTCTAAATCTTGAATTGGTTTTTTATGGAATGTCAGCCAAATTAATGTAGTCTGTAACCATATCTGTCTTCAAGGAGATTTTTGGTAGCCGGCACCTAGTGAATTCAGCACTGATGCAGCCCATGCTGCAATGTTCAAAGGATACTTCTCAAGTTGTTCAATTTAACTAATAGGTATTGTGACATATGGGGTACTTCAGACATTAATTTTTGTGTCCCAAAACTTGATTAAAAATTTTTTAGTCTTTAGGAGGACAGTAAGTATACATGACTTTCTGCATCTTCTAGGAAGCCAGAGAGTAACATTTGTAAGGGGTACTGCAATATCTTACTTTATTTCAGTGCATATTTTTATTCTGCTTGCAGAAAGAACATGTTATTTTAAGGTGGTACCCAACTGAAACACTTCAATTTTGTAAGACACTTACTTTTATTCATGGATTCTGTTTTAATAATCTAGATAAATAATTCCTAGAGCAGCCATATTATACAGCTGTGGCCTCTTGGCAAATGACTGTCTGTCTTTGTAGCGGGCTACCCAAATACTGTCTGATCTTTTGCATGTACAAAAGCTGAAAGTATATGTATGTCTGTATATGTAGAACATTCTTCTTAGCACAAAAGAGCTGCTCAGGAATCCAGTGTGTAAATTTGCTTCTCAAAGGCAGGCAGCAGGTGTGCTGCAGGGTGGTGCTTCCACCTGTCCCACCCAGAGGAGTTCAGCTTAATTTGCTCTGGCTGGAATTTAGAAAGAATAAGTTCCCTGCCCAGATCTTTGGACAAGGCATCTTGCTGGCGAGCTGTGCTTAATCTTATGGTATTAAATTCAAAGCCACCATGCTAAAATAACATCAGGCTCTTGAAAAGCAGATTACCCAAAAGGTAGAAATGCCCAAATGAAGATTGCTTTCATTTGGGTCTTCCTGTGTGTAGGCATTGACACAGTTTTGCATTACATAGTTGCTTGGTTGTTTCCATGGGACTCTTGCCTTGCTCTGAGGCTCAGTATTTCTTTGTGTTCATGCTTCAGTGTTTGGCTTCAGACAATATTTAAGCCTTGCATTGGGCACGTGTATATTTAATTTAGCTGGAAAACTTTCTTCATGTGTAGCATATTTGTAAATTTTATACATGTTGATGCATTTCTTCTCAAAACATCTCGCTGATCTTGATCCCTTCCTGCTCAGCTCATGTCTTGCTACTTCCTTGCATGTTCTCCTCCTTTCTTGTCTTTCTATATTCAAGAATGTCTTGGCTTTTTCATCTAGAAAGCATAGGGAGCTGAGGAGATAAGTGGCCTTATTTTCAGTTACTTCCACCCTCATGGAGTTTCAGATAGTCCTGTTTGGGTCCTGTGTCCAGTGTGTGGAGTGTGCTCTGGTTGTAATGAGTTTTCATAGTACCTGACAGCCAGAGTCTCCAAAATTCCTTAGAAGGTTGTGCAAATTGAGGTTTTCAGTGGCTTATGAACTGAAATATGGGTAACTTTTTCATGAGAATGGTAAAGGTATTGTTTATATCATGCTTAGCATGATACAGCACGGCTTCCATTCTGATTTGAGAGTTGTTGATTCCAGTCTGCCAGTTTCCATATGAAACTCCTTTTCACCTCATTTTAAATAACAATTTAAACAGTATTACAGCTGTTCTTTCTCTTAATTTTTTCACTGAAAGTTCTAGCCTTTTGGAGATGCTTAGAGAAATTCTTGTGCAAGAAATGCTTGGAGTGGTAGACTTGAGTCCAATGAAATTTAAAATTTGACAAAAGAATATTCAAGTAACAGTGTTTATGAAGAATGACTAAAGGGCACTCTGAGTTCTGCTATCATATAGGCTAGCTTTGCCTCTCCACTATACCTACACCAAAAAGTGTGTATGATAAGAAATTAATGTTTTATCTACAAGATTTTGTTACACTTCAAAGGTTAATATTATGTTAGGTTGTGTAGTAGATTATAGTTGTAAATTTTTTTTTTTACAACAGCTTTATTGTATTTAGTTACTTCCAACTATACAAAACACTTTTCTAGTCATTTCAGTGCTTGATAACTTCAGGGTTCATTGCCCCTGTACATTTTTCAAATTATTAGCTTCCTAATGCATACAGCTTTAATTTACCCCCTACTGATATCCTTAAATGGGTTTTCAAGAATTTTGAAAGTGGACTACTATAGTTGTATTTCAGTGTTGGTCCTGACTGACAGAATTTCTTAAGTAGCCTCCACAATTAAAGGGATGGGATGTTCAAACAGCTCCTATGGCAAGAAGCTAAAGATTCTCTTGAAAATAAATTTGTATTTGGTTTCCTAGTGTATTTTTGCTTTGCTTATTTCTGGTGATTTGCCTGTTGCTTTTGTGAGTGTTTTTCCTCTCAAATGTAACTTAAATGTGTTAAGTACAGTATCTGTTCTTCTAATGTAAAATACTTGATGCTAAAACGTTTGCTGTTGTTTCAAAAATAAAAGATAAAAATCTGACACACTGCATACCTCACAGCACAAAGAATCCATAAGGGACAGCTTAAAGAATTGAGTATAGATATTGTATCCATGGAAGTGGTGTTATTACATATTTATGTTTTGAATATAATTCAGGCTATTGTTCTAGTGCCAACTGCCGGAAAGCTACAGAACTATTTTTCTTTGAATTTACAATTTGAATTTTCCATTATAGCCTAAAATTGAAGTAGGAGGGATAAAGTATCTGCAGTATGTTCATGTGTGAACTGAAAGCTATACCACTTTGAATCATTTAGCATTCTGCTACATTTCTGTGGAAAAAGTATTGTTCATGAGGACTCCAACACCAGGCATTCTTCTTGCAGTTAAACCCAAATGTTGCCTTTCCTTCTCCGCCTTGAGCCTGTTGGTGGTTTTTTTTGGTGATGTCCGCCCCACCCCAGCCCCCATGTTCCACAGAACTGGAGACTTGGAAATTTGTGGCCAAAATTTAAAACCAGGTAAAGAGCAGCAGAAGAATAGGAAAAAACCCAACACCCCCCCCCCCTCGAAAGTTCTTGTCTGTGTGTTAAGATTCCAGTCCAGCTAATTTCTGTAAAGTCTGCATTATCATTCAGTGCAGGAATGGTTTCCTACTGAATGTGTGACTCCATGAATGAAATATTTATAGTGCCAGGTATTCTCAATGTCGTGTAATGGCACTTCAGTCTTGATACGCAATACTATAAAAATGCAGTCATCACAACTGCCTCTAAAAAGTAGTGGAAGAAGACAGAGCCTTTTTGAAGGATAAAATATTATTCCCTTTTAAGGAGTTTCTAGTGTAACGTGTTTTTATCTTGCTCTGTTAGAGTGCAATAAAATCTGATGATTGGATTCCATGCTAGGAATGACAAACCTTCCTAAAATATTTGGACAGAAAAGCTACTACAGGAATAAGTTAGAGGAGTTGAAATGGAGGTGGAACTTGGCAAAAGAAAAAGCTAGATAATGATTAGACTTCAGCACAGATAAACAAAATTTTGTAGACTGTGTTCCTGTGATAGTTGAATGCCATTGTTATATGAGTGAAGTAAAATAATTAATGTTACTATTAAGAGTTTAAATTTAACTTTTGATTGCTTACTTTCCTATTTGATTATAAGAGACGTGTTTTGATCTTGTATTCCCATAAATGAGAAGATAGCTGGAGTTTGGCCTTTGTTACTGTCTTACAGCCTGAAGTTTCACGTGCACATTGGACCATATTCTGAAGATTACAGTCAAAACTACAGGTATTATTTTAATGTAGTACCTCCACGTTCATTATGCCAAAACTGAGATTGGCCAGGTGTGCTGTACAATTGCAAAAACCTGAGCCCAAAATTGTCACACAGCTCTGGGATAATGACTTTGAGGTCAACTTTTGAGCAGTTATTTTTTTTAAAGAATGGAAAATAACTGAGACCTTTCTTCGGTAGGCAGGAAAGGAAATGCTGTTAGGCATGAAGCAGTTGGTATGTCTCGTTGCTTTTTTGAATTGCGTACTTTAAAGAATTCAGCATTCAGCTACATTATCTGCATTGTAATAGCCAATAATGGAGACAGTTTCTTAAAACAAGGATCCAGTGTGATCTTCCAGGGGGTTTTGAAACTGCTCAAGTGTGTCATGGTGATTTAAAAAAAAAAAAAAAAAAAAAGTCTGAGCTATTTATATACTGTAACTTTCCATTACTAAGGCAGCTGGCATTTGCTGGATAATAGCGTTGTTTCTGTACAATAGTTAAGAGTCTTAATTCTCCATGCCTCTTTTAAAAATTAAACTGGCTATTAGAAAGTATGTGAGAAGATCTGTATACTCCTCTATGGATTACAAAGGTATATCATAATATGTGCAAATGGTATATGTACTCAGACCAAGAGAAGAACATTTAATATACTAAGCATTGTCAAATTAATTTTTCTTCAGAGGTTAAAACCACAGGTTCCAGATTTATTGTGGAATTGGAGCTCTGTATGAGCAAGTAAAACAGAAGCTGTCCTTTCACCCGGTGTATTTAGCCCATTCATGAAAAGGTGTGATAAATGGACCAATGACAGAATCATCATAAAACAGCAAAAGTGTAAAATACCCTTAAAAATACATATGCTTACATAAACTGCTTGAAATATAATACATTGGAAGAAGAGCTTGAGATCTATAGATTGAATGTAGTTCTAATTTTGTGAACAGCAAGAACTCTTGTATGAACCGTTCATACATCTGCAATGAAGAGATTTGCTCTTTGCACAAAGATTGCTATACGTGTTTTCTGATGTAATGCTGAAGAATAAATAGCAGTGAAAACGTAGTCCTGGAGCTGAACAAAAAATTGCTTGAGAGAGCAAAGATAGAAACAACTAGATTGTAACATCAATCACATTTTTGACTGTTTTAACACTTAAATGATGTTCCATTTTAAGTGTGTAATGGTTGATATTGCAAAATATAGTAAATGTAATTATATTACAGTATCACTAGTGTCTGTTGCTGACTTTATCTGTATTAGAGCAGAATCCAAGAACCTAATTATGGTCACCAAATCCCCATTGTGCTAGATGTCATATGCACATGTGTAGTGAAAAGCTGGTTTATGCCTTTTCCCCCTTCCTGCAATTCTGTTAGCATCTGAAGGAAAATGAAAAGGAATAAGCTAAAAATAAATGGGGAAGGAAGGCCTCGGGCTCTACATGGGGAAACCTTTATTCCTGCACCCACGAAAAAGTCACAACCCCCACCATTCTTTTGAAAATGAAGAAATGCAAGCAGCTCTTGTGGCCAGGCAAAGCAGTATTCAAAGATATGGGTATTTGTCTTACCTCTTTTCCAAGTTACCTGTCAAGCTTCTCTAATGGGAAGAGCACTGTGCACTTCATTTATAGTAATTTTTTAGCAGAAACCTTGCTTAAAGTGTGAGCAACAAAGGGCAAGAACTTTGTAACTTTAAATAGTTAAATATTTATGATGCAATATAAGCTTAAGAGACTACTTAATGTAGCTTCTATTTTGTTTTCTTAAAGGATAAGCTCTTGATATTAAGTCATAAAAACCTACAGGATTAGGGACCTGGTATCTGAACTGTAGCCCTTAAAATTAGAGGGCATAGTTGCCTAGAAAAGAGTGACAGTATTGGTCCTGGTTTCTGTAATTTTGGAACTTACCCTTCCTATACATAATATTTTTGAATTCTTTTGAAATGTATTTATATTCAGAGTGAAAAAGATTATTTATTCCAGACGAGAGTTAATGAGTTCCTTATTTTTACATTTCTTTCCTGTATTGAAAATCTTGGTAACCAGGATCTTTGTTCATTCTCCCCCAAAAATGTCCATCTTTAGCACCAGCTCTAATTCATAAGCTGTTTTCTGTATGTGAGTATCTTCTGTCAGATTAGCTTTTTTTTTTTTTTTTTTTGCATAGCTGGTATCTCTAGCTCTCTTGTCAGTACTTACTTAGTTTTTTTTATTTTTGTTTTTGAATTTCTGATTTGTTGGCGAGAGGATGAGTGTCAATTTTATACACAGAGGCTAATAAATACACTCTTCAGATTGTGTTTTGGTTCAAAAATATACACAGACTGAAATTTTGGCATGGGGAAGGAATAAATTTAACTTGCCTCTGAGCAGTTAATGAAATCCTGTATTAAGATAATGTAGAGACATCATCACGGCACCATGTTTAAAATAACTAAATATTTCCCACTAGATGTGGTGATTCTTGTTTTAAAACTTTGCCAAGCTAATCCTTTACATTCAGAATATCATGCTTACTTTGCATCCATTCGAGACTTTTTGTATGTCAAGTTTCAGTGAAGATTTAGGTAGTGCCTTAAGGATGAGGCTTGGGGAAGGAGTTCTGCTGATGCAGCAATGTTTTTCAGCAATAGCTCTGAAGCTTCTCAAAATCTCTGATTTGGAGCAGGTCCCTCCTACCTTTCACCTGATGAAAGGCATCCTTGTCCAGGAACTGGAAGAAGAACTTTCTTTTAACAAGTCATTAACAGGCAGTGGTAATCGTTCTAGATATTGCTATGATGGGGCCAATTACTACTTAGGAAGATGATATAGAGCTTGCATGGCAAATTCCTTTCTATTCTAGCCTTTCCTCCTCCTGGGACTCGAGTGAATGTTTCAAGTCCTGCTGTAGCTAATGCTGCCAGTGGTGCCTGGGCTGCTCCTGCAAAGCAAGGAATGGGAGCCATGATACTGTCTTCTGTCTTGTGGATATTTGTGCAAAGGTGCAGTTTCACAGTCTCCTTAAGCTAAAGTTTTCCTGCTGTTGCAAGGAGATGTTGGCCTTGGTCACATGTTCCTGCTGTCTCCCTTGTGCTGGGATTACTATTTATGTAGTCATCTAGAGCAAGCTTAAAAGTAATCCAGAAAGAGAAGTTAGTGCTAGCACCAGCTAAATGCAATGGACTAGGTGTGAAAAATGAGAAGCCTAGAGGTCGGGAGCCCACTCTTTTGTGGCAGAATGTGCACTGGATTGACTTAGTTATCATGGTACAGCACTTCTAGCTGTTAGCAATTAAATTCCCATTCGTTCCCTCTTTGGCTGAGCCCATCAGATCAAGCCTCTTGCTGCCACCTGTTATATTGTTAGTAGGTGACCACAAGGATGTTAAAGGGACTTTGAGACTGTAAAATTGGGCTTTTGGAAATTGCAGCATGTTGGGGTTAGAGTTGCTCTGGCATACTGCGTTTGTTCCCTGTGTGCATCTGTGCCATAATGCAGTTCTCGGTTACTAATGTTGTGGTCTCCCCTTGTCTCATTTCATCTCTTCTTGGGTGCAGGAGGTAGGTGGTGAGCAGGAGGAGGTGGCAAGTCCAAGACATGTCCTTTACAGATGTCCTATACGCTGTTGTTGGGTGTAAAAAAAGCAAGATAAGAAACTTTTTTGGTGTATTTGATGCTCAGATAAAGTTACAAAGTCACTTTCTTTAAATGCAGCCTTTTGTATATAGCTGTGGTTGCTTTTTCACTGCTAATCTCTCAGTACATTCTGCCTTCAATTTTAAGGATCGTTTTTTCTGTAGTGTTGAGGAACATCATCTAGTTGCAGATACTTTTCAACATCCAATACATGAGTGAAAATCCGGTTTGCCAAGAATTTCCAAGTAATTCTAGCCCAGTGGATAAATTAGAAGTTGGACTTCTGGAATTTCTGTTGCATTTCACCATTTTCGTATAACTTAGCTGAAATACTAAAACAGAAAAAGTTTTCCAGGGTGCTGTGGTCTTACTGATCATCTTAAGCACTCCTGAGATATCAGTTTGCATTTAAAAAAAAAAAAAAAGTTGATAGTTGGCTAGTCCCTGTTTACCCAGGTTTCTAAGTTTCTCTCCCCCCTTGCCATCCCCATTTCTGTGGGAACCTTTGAAAAGAAAAAAAAAAATCAACTTTTCAGAAAGATTGCCATCATTTAATGGGCTGATTTTCTCTACAGGCTAAAACTTTGTAATTTAGGCCCTCATCCTGCAACTGTTTAAGCATGCTTAATTTCAAGCACATGCTTATTTACAGGATCCAGATTTGTTTGTCTAATTACTTTACAGCACCAGTGAAGCCAGACTGTCCAACTCTCAGGCCCATCTGTTTGGAGGGGGAGGGAGGAACTTGGTTGTGTATGTTCCAAAAAGCTGTTCCACCCTTAGCCACCAGATGAAATTTATCTTTCAGATCCAGAGGCAGTGGCATTCAGGAATACATGGTAGATACTTGTGTCATAGTACATTATCCTTAGCTCAGAATGGTTGTGGTTCATAGGGAGAAGGGCCACAAGGAGATCTCATGGATTGCTTCACTGTTAAGTGCCTATAAATTCTCTAGTGCTACATATCAATACATATTATTGACTTGTTTTATTTATGACACTGAGAGGTGCTTATCCCAAAGCTGTAGCATTATGAGTGTTGTAATACTGCTAGTCCATCGCATTTTGTTCAATAGATCTAAATATTCCCAATTCCACTGTTATTTCCTCGTGCTAGCCAAGATGTATAATACACATATACTATTTAAAATAGTTTAAAAGTTTTATAATATTTGGTGATGTTTATGATCACATGTAGTTCTTTGTTTTTATTTTTAAACTGAAGGCAAAGGGCCAAATCTGCATGTTTGATTCATGCAAAAATATGTGAGAGTAAGAACAGGGCTTGGTGAAAAATCCAAATTTGTGTATACAAGTCTCATTACTTAAAGATAATAAGATTAGAGTAATATTTTTCTGTTAAGTTTGGCTACAAAAGCACCTGAGCCTTTTTTCTTAATTTTGTTTGAACATCCACATTTAAAAGGACAACACAATCACACACATCTCTGCCCATAATGTCTAATGTAAATGTCATGTAAGTTGAGCATAAATAGAAATCGGAGGGAGAGCTATGTATATTGACTTGTTAGAACACACAGAAAAAAACCTCAATTTTCTTAGAACGCTTTCCAAAGGTGGGGGTGGGGGTGGGGAATCAATGAATTTTTCATTTACTTGAATGCAGTGTATTGGACTTCTCTCAGTGGGCAGCTGTAAGAGCTAGTTATCTTTCATTACAGTGTAATTAGTCCACAGTTTTCTCCAAGGAACTGTATGTAAGATTTAAATAAGAACATCTTCTATTAGTACTACTACATGCATCCTTTTACAAATAAATAGTGAAGGAGATAAGACAGCAGCACTTAACAGAATTCTGTGGTGTGTTTTACTATGGCTGTGTTGTCTGATGTTGTTACCCCACACGTACACTAGTGCTTGCTCAGCTGATGAGAGGGCATCGCAGAAAAACTACTTTACCGTCCTCACTCCCTCTGACTGTAGCTGCTTCTCCCAAGCGCTTCCATACCAGTGCCGGTGTAGGGAGTTCCCTCTTGTCCCTGCTTGCCTCCAGCTGTGTCTTCCCAGCACTGCGCTGTATCCTGTGGTGACCTCCTCATACAATTGGATGAGCTTGTCTCTGAGATGGGAACCTTTGGATGGAATTCTTTTGTTTTAAAACAATTATTTCATTGAGCTAATGGGTATTGCTTTTGTCTGTAAAACTAAAGGAATAGCATACTTTCATACAGATGTAGAAATAAATGGCTAGAGACAGCAGCACCACCAATTACTAGAAAAGAAAGATCAGTATGACAAGGCTCTGCTTTCTCTTAAAGAAATGAATGTTGTGAGATTCAGTTGGAAGATCCATAACCCTTTATCTCAGACAATCGAAGAGGGTCTGGTCTTGTTTTTTAACAAGGATTGTGCCAAGTTCCCTATATTGTTGGTTGCTGTAACCTTCCTCACCTGGCCAGAGATAATAATCTTCCTGATATTCTTCACCTTAGGGCTATAGAGTAGATGACTTTGGAGCGGATCTCTAGAAACCTAGTCCCTTTCTCAAAGCAGGATCAACTGCAACAGGTTGCTTAGGGCCATATCCAGTTGGGTTTGGAATATCTCCAAGGATGGAGACTCCACAGCCTCTCCATTCCTGTGTTTGACCACCTTCTTCCAGTATCGCTTGCCATTATAGATTGCAGCCACCTCATGGCAGTACCTCTGTAACCCTCAGTTCTCGCCTGTTAGTGACTCTGCTGCAGGCATTTCGGGCCACAAATGTCATTTTCAGTCATCCTGCTTTGTTCAGTCCTGTCGATACCTTTTCTGCACACTTTCCCCTATATACGTCATTATATATCTGGTGACAGTGTAATTGTTGACAGTTGTCACTAGTGCCACCATCCCTTCTAGGGACTGTCCCTCAGAATCCCCTTGCCCCTTTAGCTGGTTTTAGCTGATATGGTTCCTGAACTGATGGCTGCGCAGCTGCACGGGTGCTGCTCACGGTGTGAGAGACAGGGGGAACTGAGACCTGGCGCGGGGGTACTGTCTTTTTGGGTCCCTACTCTGTGACAGTTTACTATACCTAGGGGACAGCATCCTGTCCTTGGGGTTTTCTAATGGCTTTAATCTTGAGCAACTGTTGCCTGAGTCCTATCCTTCCTTTACACTTGTGTGGGTTTTTTTAATAACTGCAGGGTCAGTATATGCTGGCTTTGGTAGAAGACAGCGTGTTGATTCAGTGGATTAAACCTGGTTTGGAGGGGAAAGAAGAAACTAAACCACAAACCAACCTGAACAAACAGATGCGTGCACATGCATGTTTTTGTTGCTGATATGATTGATTTACTGCTTGTTTAGCTCTTAACTAATGTTTATTAATGTGATTGATATTTATTTTTGAATAAATATGCCTATTTATCATATGATGATTTTTTTTGAATGTCAGAAATTATATCTAATGCTGTTTAATGGCTCTCTTCATGTCGGAAAATAGCTCCAGTTTACCAGAAAGCTGCAGACGCTTCCAGTTTTCTGAAATGAACTTACTAGTCTGCTCTGCATCTTGTAATGTAGTTTCTGGCATCTTTATAAACTCTCTCTGAAGGTCTTCAGAACAGTCTTTATCAAACATTTAAGGATGGCTACGTCTATCAAAGAAATACCACCTTGTCCTGACAGCAGTGGTGGCAGCTATTTGGAAGGAAGTAAATCAGTAGCCTTCATGTGAGGACAGGGAGGATCCTAAACTACACCAGCCAGCTGAGAAAAGGGAGCTGTAGGTGGGTAGAATGGAGTTATTAATGTTAGAGTTTGGTCAGGGCAGTGAGCTTAACAGTCTTGGTTTTTGAAGAGTGTTGCTTATTCATTGTCTTTGTCTTTTTCAGTGTTTGAGAAATGACACTTCTCAATGTAGTTGTGTGCTTTGCTCAACTCTGTTTCTCAGTATGCAGAGTGGTTATTAGGAAGATGATTTTAGGGTTACTTATCTTCCTGGCTGTCAGTACCAGGGTTCCTGATGCTTAACTCATGAGTAAATACAAGGTGGTGTGAGCTTGGACAGTCATCTTAAGTTTTAATTTGGTTTCTGAATATACAGTATAAATATAATGATGGTCACCTAACTCTGAAAGCATTGTAGCATGTCTGCAAAAATACCAGACAGATTTTTTCAACATGGATTTTTTCTCTCCAGGTTCTGATTTATTATTAAGTGGGTTTTTTTTGCAGGCATATAATTAATATCCTTTGACTGCAAGCTCAATGTAACATCTCAATAACATGGTGCTAAATTTTCATTACTTGTTGGCTTCTAAATGTATTCTCATCTCTCCCCCACCCCCCTGCCCCAAAAAACACAAACTAAAGCATTGCTAATCAGGCTATACGCTTGTGTTCTGTATTCATTTGCAAAGCTTCACATGCATCTTTAGGACAGGAGAAAAAGTATGACTGTGTAAAGAATATGTCTTGTGCCCATGCATTTTCTTCATCTGCTCTAACATTCAGGTTTTTTAACTGTTTATATTATTCCATTTGACTTCCCTACTGAACTTTCAGTTTGATATAGAGAATTTTGTGTATGTCATAAACTTGGGTCCTTGGTAATGTGAGGTATTTGTTTGGCTAGAAGGATGCTCCCCTGTTTCTCCCTCTCACCATTTTGTCCTGCTTGTTCTCTGTGAGTGCCTGGTTTTCATTTAGAATAATGTATATTTTGCGTTAAACATCTCATTGAGTGTTCTCTGCCAGGCTGAAGACTTTTTTTCCAGACTGAAAGCCAAATGGCCTAGAAAATAAAGTGCTGCTAACTTTCTCTACTGAATTCAGTACAATAATTCCAAGTGCTCTTTTTCACTCCAGGCAAATTAAAAATATCATGTAGGTTGAATCCTAATTTAAAAAAAAATGTCAGTTAGGAGATCTGGTATTCTTGAAGAATAAATTGTACTTAATTGTATTGTGAAATAAAGTAGCTTAATAGTGTTGTTTGCCTATTTGACTGTGGCTCAAATTTATTCTTTAATTGGTAAGATGGAATACTATGTAGCGCATCAAGCAAGGAATCTTTCTTACCTTACTAACATGTGCAGGATGGCTTTGTGCAACACTAGCACATTACATTTTAAACTAAGAGTTTGTATTAATGATTAAAGAAATGCTGCTTTTACATCAAAATCTTCTGTGGTCGTGCAACTGATAGAAATTTTGTGTTGCATGAAAAATGAAATTGTCTTCATGAGGTTAGATGATTGGGAAGACTAAGATTACACTTGTTAGTGTTTGCCATTTCCTTTGTGCATACCTGATTTCTTCTCTTTATCTTCGTGTAATCAGCAGCTATATCCATTTCCAGGATCTAATTGAACGTAATGAAGAAAGAGGTTGGGCTGTTAAGCTTCCACATTCTCTGCTCTTTGTGCTGCTCCTGGTGCTAAAAAGAGATGAGTTAACATAAACCTGAGTAGGCTGTTTAACCTTCTTTCTCTTCTGGAAATGTAGATGCAATAACATTTGCAGCTGAAAAGGCTCATTCGCAGTTTCTAATGTTTAAGGATGCAAATGAAGCATTTTGTCTTTTCTGTCGCCTGGAGGTGTTAAGCAAGGAAACAGAAAGAGGTTTCTAGGATTAGTTCCACAGATTTCTTTTATCATGTAAAAATCAAGGGTGGTTTCAATGCCATGAAGTGAAGAAAAGCAATATGGAAACCATCCAGGGAAAATTCTTAAGTTTCGTTTGTTTCTCCCTAAATTTTCTGGGTATTCATTACTACTGATATAGTTGAATACTCAAACTTTTTGCAACACAGCAGGGCTAAGTTCCTATGCCTGTGTATTGGGTGGTGTGTGTGTGTGGGGAATGTTTTGTAAGTGATGAAGCAATTCATTATTGACAGTGGCATGTCATATAAACTACTGTATGTTCAAGTTTTATAATTTCTATTTGAGAAATGCTTCTAAAAATTTGAGTAGCTCTATTGCATTTGGGTTCTGGACAAAGACATAAAATAATATGTACACCGTCTAAAGCTTGAAACTGTTTCAAAGTGAAATTATCAAGTAAAACTTCAGCTTGATGATCAGATCCAATGTGAAAAGTTGTAAGTATAGAGCCCCAGAGGTACTTCTTGTCCTTCTCACAGTGTCTTGTAGCTTTGAGTCCTTGGAAGAAGCTGCTTCTGTGCTTCTTTTCACTTGCAATGATATGACCTGGAAGCTGAATACCATTTTTTTCCACTTAGAAGTATAATATACACTATGAAATGTTTGATTAATGAGACTTTTTAAAATATTAAAATGCAGAATTAAATCGATACAAGCACATTTACCCTTTGTACATATAAGCTATGATAGTATGAGTTCACAACCTCTATCTTGTTAAGGAAGACGTTTACAGATTAGCCTGAATCTTACAGTTTTGACTTTGTAAATTTACCACCTCTCTGGAATTAAAGAGGAGATGACTTGGAAGTTTATTTAAAAACTATTTTCTATGCATCATTTGTGCTTAAGGTGATGCTGAGTATCTAGATTTATTCTGGCTGCTCCCTGGTGTTTATGCAGGAGGTCATGCAACTTTTCTGAGAGGTGCACACTTTTTTGGGACAGTGGCATTTAGGTGGCCTTAGATTGTGTTTAAACTGGTTCAGCAACTGTGCCTTTTGTTTAAGGTGAGCTTTAGAGTAGTCTAACAGACTGATTTTTCTTTTCCCACCCCCAATATTTGAATACACATATACTACGTTTTGAAAAACATAAATATGCCTATCTCTCTCTCTCTAATATATAGGTATATGCTGTTCTTGCATTCTATTCCTAGCCTGCTTTAGAGAAGGCATATTTAGGGCCTGGATAAAGCCTGTTTTCATTTGGTCCTTCAGAAGTTTGTCTGGTCATACTGGTAACCGATTAATGTATTTTCAGGGCTCTGCATAGTTTAAACTATACTTGGAGACCAGTGTGAACAGATTCACACCCAGATAAAAAAATCAGATAATATTTCTTAGAATAATGGCTTAAAGGGAGTTTAACATATCTCCCTCCCCATGCCGAAGGTTAAACACGGAAACTGGCATCTCTGTTGGTTTATTTCCAAGTAAATTAGTGGATTCTAGTTTTCAGGTTTTTGGTATTGCTGCCCAGCAATCATCTTTTTCCTTACTTAAGCAGTGGTTGTGAAGATGCTTTAGTGTTCTTAAATTCAGTTTTAAGAAGTGAGACAAACTTCTTGCAGTTGTGTTCAGTTTCAGGTAAGGCTTTTTTATTCTGGTAGCTTTTGCTTTTCTAAAGAAACATCTCCTATGTATCACTTTCTTTTGCAGTATGTGCTCCTATTTGATATAGTGAGTACAGATATTTAAAATGGCATAGTATAGTGTCACAGGTGGTGATATAGCTTGTGTGGTGGGTCTGGCCTCTAAAATGCAGTGTGTTTTGGAGCCAAGTAACAGCAAGTTTTTATTTTGAAGTAGAACTTGGAACAAGCGATGAGGTCTGGCAGGCTGGGCAGCACAGTTCTTCACCACCACCACCTCCTTCCTCTAGTGAGTTGCATCTGGCTCTGTTGCTTTCCCAATAGCCAATTAACCTTTTACTTCTGAGGCTAGTTGCTATCACAGTCTACCTGCCTGCTGCTAATGCAACTCAAGGTGATCGTAATACTCCATCTCCTTCCCAAACCCTCAAACAAAACAAAAGCCAGACCTCCAGAAATAACTACAGTAGCCAAAGGCAGGTGTAGTGAGAGAAAAGTGGAATGCTACAGCCTTTCCCCCTCTAGCATGTTTATCCATCTGCTTGTATCACGTACTGTATTCACTTAAGAGGTGCTATGCTATTCTGCTGTAAGCCTGTACAGGAGGCTGTAGTTTGCTTTTCTTCAGCACGGCTCATTTTTAAAAATATTTGTTCTAATGAAGGATGCTACTGTACCTCTAAGTGTTGTCTTTTCTCTCTTTTGTGTGTATATAAATCTGTGCATATTCTTAAGATCTTTTGGCTTCAAAAGTTCTGCTTATTTCATTCTAAGCGCGGTTGGAGGAACTCTTACTTGCTGAACTGCTGGAGAGTTACTACTTTTGTGAGCCATGACAGTACCTAGGCGTGTTGCTGTTTTAAGCCTTTTCCAACTTATAAAATAAGTCTGCATAGGATGAAGTTCTCTATTTGTTAGTACTAAATTTACAGGTTGATGCCTGGGCAGGTGTCGTGGTTTAACCCCAGCCAGCAACTAAGCACCACGCAGCTGCTCACTCACTCCCCCCCCATCCAGTGGGATGGGGGAGAAAATCAGGAAAAGAAGTAAAACTCCTGGGTTGAGATAAGAACGATTTAATAGAACAGAAAAGAAGAGACTAATAATGATAATGATAACACTAATAAAATGACAACAGTAGTAACAAAAGGATTGGAATGTACAAATGATGCGCAGGGCAATTGCTCACCACCCACCGACCGACACCCAGCCAGTCCCCGAGCGGCGATTCCCTGCCCCCCACTTCCCAGTTCCTAAACTAGATGTGACGTCCCATGGTATGGAATACACTGTTGGCCAGTTTGGGTCAGGTGCCCTGGCTGGGCATGAGAAGCTGAAAAATCCTTGACTCTAGTCTAAACACTACTGAGCAACAACTGAAAACATCAGTGTTATCAACATTCTTCACACACTGAACTCAAAACATAGCACTGTACCAGCTACTAGGAAGACAGCTAACTACATCCCAGCTGAAACCAGGACAGTAGGTCATGGGCCACTCCTGTATTTGTTCTTTATTCTGAGCCTTCAGGATAGCAGCAACAGGGCCCAATTGTTTGAGCTGATAGGTCGTTTCTGTGTCTAGCAGAAAGCTTCAAGGTGTTCTTGCACGTCAATCACATTCTGTTGTAGAGCATTTTACGAGTTCAGTATTTTCTAGGTTATTGAGTGGATGCTTCTTATAATATGTTCTTACAGTATATTTCCTAGGGGAGTTCCTTCCCAGTGTTGAATGGACAGTTCCTGTATTGCGAGGTGATCTGTTAAGTCCCTACCTCTTTCAACAGACGTCAGTGTGCCTTGTGGGTTTTTTTTTGTTTGTTTTTGTTTTTTTCCCCTCCTGGTAGGACTCCTGAATCTTGTCTGTCTTTGGATGTTTTATCTGGCCACTTCAACAGGATTTTTCTGTTCTGCTTGGTTATTTTCTAGGTTGTTTAAACCTCTGTTGGACCTTCCTTTTGCTGTCAGCTCTGCTTCTCACCCTGCATTTAGCCCGTGTGATTTAGAGGCTTTTTAGCCCAGCTAGCTATTCCAGTCATCCTTGAGCTGTGCTGCTTATCTGCTCTGCTTTGTACATGGCTGCAGGCAGCTGCATATACAGGTCTGTTCCCTTCTGGTGAGTTATAAGCTGTAGATGGGAGACTGTATTTGTGGAAGATGACAATTTTTCTGGAACTGTTCGTGATTACCAGACTACTTATACCCCTTCCCTTCCCCATTGGATCTGCCTCCTTGCTGGCTGTGTGTCAAGAGGCAGAAAAATCAAGGCAGTCGTTCCCCAGTACAATAGTGAAAGAATTCATCAGTTGCATGCAAGTATTTCCTGGAAACCTTTTCCAGATTTTCCTGTGAAGAAAATTTGAGGGTTGGGACAAAACCACTTTGAAAACCAGACCTATGATAACAGTTTCTACTGGAATTCTTTTCTGTGGACCTTCCTTCATAATCTCATTCACCAATAAGTTCTTGAGTAAGTATGGTAAGTTGTTACCCACACTGTTTAGCTAATTTTAACTCACAAAAACCCCTAGGCCATCATCTGCTATGTTGCTCTGAGGAGTGCCAGAGCCTGCCCTAGAGAAGGAGGATAGATAGGACTGTGGAAAGGGATGTGCAGGAGAGGAAGGAGCGAGAATGAGGGAAAGGCAGCTAGATTGGCTCAGTTACTTCTCTGGCCACTCCTGACAGATGGCAGGCTCTGAGCCTATGCAGCCAGTGGTGCTGGGGTTAAGCCCTTTTCTCCTGAGTGAATTACTGTTACTGTCTTCTAATAAGTAGCACCCTGAGTTTGGGTGATCTTGAAAACACCATATGTAAGTCTGAGTTTGAGAACATATGATTCAATGACTGTATGCATCAGATTGTTTGGGGTCTCCTGTAAATTTCATGAGCTTGTTTAAAACCAGCTCTGTGTTTACATAGGGAAGTTTATTTTCAATAAGGGTAGAGCAGCTACAGTTGCTCCTGAGATCTCTCCATCCTCTCAGCCACTTCTTTCTCAGAGATGGGAAACATTTGCCTACAACTAGCTGTTTCAGGTACCAGGGAACCAACAAGCACAAAGCCTGTATTATTGCCATTGCTTCTGTGTGGTAAGATAATTATAAGGGGCTCTTGCACCTGGAAGCAGCTGGGCACTTGGAGTGTGTTTTGCCACATCAGCGTGCTGTGAGTGGAAGAATTCCCTCACCAAATGATCCTGAAAGAAAACACGAGATTCTAGATAGCTGTGTTTTTGTACATGGCATACCTCCTTGTTGCTTGGAGCTGCTCCTGTTGAACTGGTGTTACGTGCAGATTCAAATATCTTGGCTCGAATGAGGACACCAAAAAGTGTGTTTAATTGTCCATAACTAACGTGCTAAAAGACAGAGGAAAAGTTTTAGTATCACTTGTTTTGTCTAAAGCAGGGTTGGAACTGTTCAGTCATTTCCTGCAGCACTGGGAGGCCTGGCAGTGAGTTGGCTGGTTTGCCACATACCCATAAGCCCACAGAAGAGTATATGTTGCCAAGGGACCTAGTGCGTATAAAAGTTTATTATGCTGTTTTCCCTCCTTCATGCTTTCTGTCTTTAGTTCTGCTTATGCTGTCACTGAGGCTGAATCCACTACTGACTGTGAAATACAGTAATTGTGAATCTCTGCATTCGTAATTTCCAGGAGGACAGACAATGGAATCTCCTTTTCTAGGATCAGTCTCTTCAGACAAACAGGTCCTTTCCAAGCATTGGGAGTATGGCAGTTTACACTAGCATAGGTCCATTTGGCCCACTCAGTTCCCACAGCAGACATGGTTGACAGACTGCGAAGGTCACATACAGCTCAACTACAGACTTCCCAAATGGATTTTCCAAATCTTGCCTTTGCTTGTCCTACTTTGACATTGTTTAGTTTTTGCTATGTTTGGGGTCCTGCATTCCCTGAGGGTAGAACAAGGCTTTTGTCCGGCTTAAAAAAAAAAAAAAGCTGGGGGGGTGGGGAGAGAGAGAATGAACTGCTTGTGATTCTTATGGCACTACAATTAAACCAACTATTGCTGCTCTCAAAAATAGAGGGGTGTTGGGGAAAACTCTTCAATATCTACTACTTAGACAAAGAAAGAACTAACTTTCTTGGTATGGAATGTATTCTGAAATTATTCTTTTATAAAATATTCCTTATTGTTTGTCTGTACCTTTGACTATGCAAAGTAGATCAGTGGTACGCAGGTGTCACAGGTATGTTTCTAAAGCAAATGCTCGTGCATGTTTATGGTGAAACTTGATATATTCCCTGCAGCCAGATAATTAGTCTTCAAGGCTGAAGTATGCTGCTGAACGTGTGGAGGAGTGACAGGACTTTCAGAAGAACATGTTTGATATGCAGTGTGTAAGCTTGTGTATATACAACAGAGGTTCTAGTGCTTGCTGCTACACTGGCAAATCTGTGTGTGGACAGACTGTCATCAGGCACTGGAAGTTTTTCTTGCACAGTTTCACCACTTCTGTGTGTTTCATAAACTAAGGGTGCTAATGGATGAGTGCTGATAAATCTTGCTGGGAGCTGAAGATGTTACTGCCACATTCTTTCTTATGGTCTGTTTTTGGCATTTTCAGTATCGGGCACTAGAGTTTTGAACAGGTCATTTAGTACATCATGCGTGAGTATTGGCAATGAAGAAGCTGGGGCACTTTTCTGGTGGTGAGCTGAGAAGCTTTGGCAGAGGGCTTGAGCAAGCATCTTCGAGAGATGGGGACTTAAGTTATTGTAGCAAGACTTGCAAGAGTTTGTCTAGTAGTACCTTAAGCTGACAAAGTCTTTTTTTGTGAGCTTAGCTAAAGTGAGTTGCAAGTCGTGTCAGAGAATATACACCTTTTCTGTGTAAGAGACGATTTGACATACTGGCTGGAAACCAGTGGATCCCCCTTGGTTCGTTAACTTATTTTTGATTTATGGATGTTACAGCATGCCGAGTTATGTGGCTTCAGGTATCTTGTGATACCACATTGAGTTAAAATATTTTGTGTCAGACTTTGTTGCTGGGAAATAACTGGATGTGATGACTGCCCCAGTTGACTAACCATATAGGGGAACAGCTGGTGGTACTGTTCACAACTGCTGCTTGTTCACAATTAAGGAGCAGTTCTGTGTAAGGTACAAAGGTTCAGAGCAGTTAAAGCCAAGAGGTGCATGTGTAGACAAGTGCAGTTTGTAAATTCTGGACATTAAAAGTATACATCTAAAAAAAGGACAAAGATACAGGTTGCATCAGGTGGTATTTACATTAGAGTAAAGTGAATCTGCTGCACATCATCTAGTACTTAATTTTTAGTAAGTAGTATTGGTTGTATCCGTGTGAAATATTACAGCTCTACAAGATTCATGTGACAAATACACTGGATGCAGCAGGTTAATTTCTTGAAATGGCCTGGAGTGTTCCTTCTCAGGTGGTTCATGAATCTCTCCTGAATGGTGCTGTTCTCTTCTTATCCAACTACCTGCTTGGACAGGAGCAGGGAAAGTGGCATTTGAAAGTCCATGCCACAACTCAGTGAGTGGAGACGGTAAGTCAAGCCAGAAGTCCCCTGTATGCCTTTCACTGGAAAGGTACATGCTTGCTGGTGCCATGAATGTAATTCCTATCCTCTCCTGTGATGTCCAGTTTGAATGAAGGTTTTCTTATTTTCTGAGAGAAGAAAGAGGAGGAAGAGAAATAGTGTAAGAGTAGAGTATTGGAAGTAGGCTGCAAGCTGGAAGTCTTGGATGGTCTGTCAGGGCAGCAAAAGTTTTGGACCCCCTATCTTGATCTCTGGAGATCCCATGTTTTTGATGGTAGGCTTTGGGAAGAGAGTAGGGAGAGGAAGCAATACATGGTGAAGTTTGAAGTGGCATTGATGGGGATGCAAATGCCAATGTTATGGCAGAAACTGTAGAAACAAGGCAATTCCATGTTAGGAGCAATGCAAGAGGGACAGCATAACCTCCAGTTGCTAAGTATGTAAATGAACCTTTTTCACAAAGCTTTTTGAGATTAGAATACAGTCTGACAGAAGGGAACTCTGCCCTACCTCCACGTGTATGCAGGTGCCTATTTAAAACTCTCTTGTTAAGAGGGAATGAAGTATAAGTTTTCAGGTTGTAACCTGCTGTTTCTGAAATGATCAAACTTTGTGTCGCTATGGTTTCAACCATCAACTCCTTGCTTCTTGTACCCCTTCTCCTTTAAAAAGTGAATTCCTTTAGTGTTCAGATCCTTTGGCACTATAACATTAATAGATCTGTACCCTTGTGTTGGTCTTCCTACCCCTTTCTCCCTCCTATTGCAGTCTTCCCAACTTTGTATGACAGCTATTCATCAAGTCAATGTTACTGAGCTCCTGAGCTAATAAGCCTACAGTAGTAGAAAAGAGGTAGGCTGAGATAAAAACCCAGATCATAGAATCATATAGAATGGTTTGGGTTGGAAGGCAACTTAAAGATCATCTAGTTCCAACCCCCCTGCCATGGGCAGGGACACCTTCCACTAGACCAGGTTGCTCAAAGCCCCATCCAACCTGGCCTCGAACACTTCCAGGGATGGGGCAGCCACAGCTTTTCTGGGCAACCTGTTCAGTGCCTCACCACTCTCAGTGAAGAATTTCTTCATTTGCATCTAATCTAAATCTACTTTCTTTCAGTTTAAAGCTGTTACCTCTTGTCCTGTCACTACACACCCTTGTGAAAAGTCCTTCTCCAGCTTTCTTGTAGGCTCCCTCTAGGTACTGGAAGGCTACTATAGGGTCTCCCTGGAGCCTTTTCTTCTCCAGGCTGAATAACCCTAACTGTCTTGGCCTGTCTTCATAGGAGAGGTGCTCCAGCCCACTGATCATCTTTGTGGCCCTCCTCTGGACTCGCTCCAACAGGTCCATGTCCTTCTCATGTTGGGGGCCCCAGAGCTGAATGCAGTACTCCAGGCAGGGTCTCACCGGAGCGGAGTAGATGGTTCGTTGTGAGTTGAAGCTAACAAGCCTTTGATGTGGCTGAACTGATGCTCTGCATTTGGTTTGGGTGTCTGCAGTGAGCTTCCTAGTGTGTCTGTAATACTTCTCTGATCTTTTTCTCTGTTATCTGTAGCACCCTGTTAGCTAGGATGATAGGAAGTTGTCTACACAGAGCTTCTGCTATTATACTCTTCCTGCTAGGAGGCTGCTGATAGTGAAAACAGTGACTCCCAAGCACATTGGGAACTGTCAGCTCTTATAAGGTTGTGAATAGGAGGACATTGCTCCCCATCTTAAAAACCATATTTTTCCTATGTCTGTTCTGTGGTCATGTGCTACTGTTACATAAATACACAAAGCTTCAGCAAATTACTTTTTATTATTAGTGACTATAACTATCTGGCAACCTTAACATATGCAGCACAAATGTATGTCAGACAAAATATTAAGTCACAAATTCTGATACAAGAAATAAAATGTTTGCCATTGTGTTAGCGTTGGTGTTCAGTAAACTGCCCATTGGCTGGAAGCAAGTTTTTAAGCATTTTACAGGTGTGTCAGAATTGGGGGGGGGGGGGGAGGGGGAAATCAATGAAAAATTGTGCAGGGCTAATATGCTTATTCTTTTGATGTTTTCTTCCTATGGTACAAAAGAAGTTAAGTTGCCTGAAACATGCATGTACTCACTGATGCATCAGTAACTTTCACTGAAACAGCTCTGATAGAATTGCCCTTAGCTCAGTATAGTACTGACCCTGGAGCAGTTTGAAAAAATGTCTGTGTACTTGATCACTGAAGTCTATTGCTTGCATAGAGAAACAGGAGGAGGAAAAACACAATTCAGTGTTCTACCTATGTATTAAAGTATTAAAGTTCAAGTATTAACGTATTTTATGTTAACCTATTTCCACATTAGTAGTGGAAAAGAGTTGCCTGAAAGAATTGGAGAAACGTTATTTCACTTACTACCTTATTTTCAAGATCTTTAAATACGTTGAGTAAGACACTGCACTTCCATTTTGATGTTTCATCAAGGTTTGTTTTTCGGAATGCGTAATGGAATTTTCAACTGCATTACAGTTTAGCAAGCATATCTTTGTAAATCATTTGTGGCTATTTCAACGGTGAGTTAACTAGCCTCTGTTTTCTCAAGGGATATTTCTAACTTTCAAGCTGGAGTACTTCCACTTTCAGCTATTTTTCTTTGGCCTGGCTTTGATTTATACAAATGCTAATTATAGGGGCTTTGAATTTGTGTGTATACATAGTTTCACAAGGTCATACACATTTTTAATGAACTGGCTGAAATGCTGCTTATGTATTGCTAGGTTGTTAGATAAACAGATCACTATATCTTCTAAATGTTGTTTCATTAATCAGTTCAAAAAGAGAGGAAAAAAAATAATAGCAATACCAGTATAAAGCAGATTTTTAGTTTCGTCTCCTAAAGTTATATCTTTATTGTCTTTGCAGGCATCAGAAGGTGTCACCTTCATTGGACCTGACACACATGCTATTCAAGCTATGGGAGACAAGATTGAAAGCAAATTGTTAGCCAAGAATGCAAAGGTCAACACGATCCCTGGCTTTGATGGAGTAGTCAAGGTGAGAAATCATTTAATTACTGTCTGCCCACTGTAGGAACAGTGTCTAAATCGAAGTACACCTATTGAAGGTCTGATGCGGAATGTAATTATAATTTCAACTTCTTTTTCAAGAAGATGTAATTAAAAATGGGGTACAGATTTTTACTAGTGAGAGAGCTTTGGAGAAGAAAAGTCCTTCATAATAAATAATGTATTAAGGACTGCTTCTATGTCCTTCTAAGTCTCTAAAAATATTTTGCTTTAAATTTAACATGAAGGCAGGTAAATGTGTTAAGTATCAGGTGTGGATTTGACTATCTGCACATATTTTTACGTCTTTACTTCTTGTTGGCTGAGATCTTGACAGCCCTAAGTTAACAGTGAAGTTTGTTACACTGTACGAAGCTTCCATTTTACGATCTGTGCTGATGGTGTAGATTTCCATGTGTTGCAAAACTTGGGGTGAGGATGAGGGGGGAATTTGGTGGCTCTTTGTCCGAATCTACATCTAGTGTTCTTCCTAGGGTTTTAGAAGGAATGATTTCCAACAATTTTTTAAAAGCATTTTGGTTGTTTCTTTTTATTTTGTAAGGTGAAATAAAGTGTGTCTTAGTTTTGGTTTATTTTCTGCTATAGTGAATGAGTATTAAGTTTTCCTGTGTGTCTTTACATACTGTCTGTGTTAATGAAGGTAAATAAGCTTTTTCCTTTAAAACCTTTGTCGTATACGCCTGAAACTTTCATGTGTTATAAAATATTGACCTCCTGGGTTGAAATTTTTCATGCTAGACATGTGAAGTTAGATTTTTTTTCAAATCAACTTTGAGTAAAACTCTGAGTTGCATGAAAAAGTGAGAAGTTTGTTTCAACAGCACTTCAATGTAGTGAAGGGAAAGCTTTTCAGATTTTATTTATGACAATTGATATTGACCTCTGATCATCATAAATCTTATTTACATGATGAAATAGGAAATGTCAAGATAACTGGGAACAACTGAGTATATTGATGGAATGCAGACTGTATTTTAAGGAGCAACATATACTAGGGCAATGGTGTTCAGCATCATGTCAGCTAAGTTGGATTTCTAAACTCTGTTAGGAGGAAGAAAAACCAAACCCAACTGAATGAGAAAGGTGAATAGAGTGCAAAGGGGCTAAGCCTCCACAAAATTGTCTGTTTTGATGAGGATGCCTGGAGAACTGGGTGAGTGAGAGAGAACGATAAAATGAAATATTTGAGGTCAAAAATGCACAAGAGAATTCCTCAGTACTTGTGATGGAAATGCTGGGTGTGTAATGCCTGGCAGTGGGATATGCTGCGACAGGTAAAAAGCCCAGACTTGTTTCTCTTCTGGAGGGCTCCATATGAGTGTTAGGCTGGCATTTGTGCCAATGCTGAAGATTGGCAGTGATAAGTTGAACACAGCATTCCTTCAGGTTTTTGTTGCATGTTTTAGCAGTCTTTGTGTATGTGGTCCATTAGTGTTTATAAGATTTAACAGCAGCCAAACTATTGTGCATAAGATCCTCTGTTCTGTCCGATATCCTATATATTCTTCTAGAAATCCTGAAAATAACTTCTAGAAAAACCTCTAATTAGGAGATAACTTTGAATTACTCATCTAAACCCCACAAAACTTTCTAATGCAGAATCAAATACTCAAAATGCTGGTTTTATCACTGTATCAAGTTAAAACTTATGTAAGGGTCTGTTATTCTGCTAACATAGAGAAACGAACCTGGCAACATAGGATACTGGTTGATGAACAGATAGCCATATAACCAGTGAAACTGAGCTACTTACCTGTATGCACTTGTTTCTGAGACCTTTAATTGCACTGTTTTTTGACAATCATCTGAAGTGCTGACACAAAATGAAAGAACATAAGTGGTCCGGTTGGCAATTGGCTATATGCAGTGATAGTCTTAACACTGAATGAACTGGAATGTAGGATTGAGTTGACAACTCCAATCCTCAGCTATTGAAAGGAACTATGCAGTAGTTACTTAATCCTGAAGTGTCCATATCATATCAATTTCACATTCCTCAGCCTTGCACTAGTTCTGATTATCTGAAGAGTGTTGATGAAAAAGAACACAAGATTAAAAAAAACACTGCAGTGTACTCACTGAGTAAGACAAAGGAGATTCCACAGAAATTGCCAGTGTTGTAGTTTCCATCGGAAAGGAAAGGGGAGATAAAAATGTTAGGTTAACCAGTGCTTTGGTTACCAGTTCTAGGAAATAAAACTTCTGATAATTGATATTCTCATCCTCTCTATGGATCTAAATATGTTCCTGTGTTTGTCCTCCGATCTCCTTCCTGTGATAATGTGTCTTTTGCTAGGATGAATACCCGAGTAATTACGTCATACAGGATGCCTGATCTTTGGTTAGAGCTTGATGTACTATTTTGCCAATTCAGACTCAGATAGGAAGGGCAAAGCTTTGTGATACCAGATACAATCAGAAGAGCAACACACAAGGAATTGCAGACTGTATATGATTTCTGCCATTCTGTAGGAGACTTGTTTTGGTCACAAACTTATAAAGCTTTCAAAAATCTTTGAGGGCTCTTTTTTCTTGAGAAACAAAATTTTTAAAGGTCCTAGGAAGGAGTTAAGTGTACTTGAGGTGATTAGAGGTGGCTTCATCTTTCTGGTGGAGTCTAATAAAGCTGGAAGAAAACAGCATTCATGCCTCTGACAATACCAGAAGTTAAGAAAGATCAGTTGCACGTATTCTTTGTGGATGAATAGTTAAAGCAAACATAGGGTAACAACTTCTAGCACTTTGTTATTCAACTCGGGACTGCACTGAAAATCTTTGTTACTTGAAGAATTGTCTTTATCCAGCACTTGTTAAATAGTGCTGCAGATACATAAGTCCTTCATGAATAAAGGGTGTTTTCCTCCTCTTATCTATGTTGCTTAGCTCTTACACATAGCAGACGCTGGAGTTGCTAAGCTTTTGTAATAGCATCTTGGAGAAGTTGCATGCAGAACAATTCCCAGTGAGTAGAAATTAAATTAGAAATTTAAGAGAAGGAAGGCCTTCAACGGCATATTTAAGAACCTGGAAGGATTGAAGAGGAGGATGCTTGGTATAACACACACAACTAACTATTCTTATATAGGCAAACACTGTAGCAAATACGAAACTGAGAATGGAAAGATGTGGAGTGAGAGTAGACAAAGGGTAATTTTATTCTCATCCCTGATTCAGTTTCTCAGTTGGCTGAGGCAAGGATTATCCAGTCTACACACATAAGGAACCCGAGTCTGGTGCTGTCAACTAGAGAGCCAACAAAAGCATTCAAAGGTAGTTAATTACAATTAGTTTCCTAAAACCCGATTGGGAGAGATAGTGGTAAATAGCCTTAATCAGAAGAATTAGTGTTAATTCACATGAGCAATGACTATACTAAAGTTAGAGCTGAGAAGATGTATTGTCTGTAAATGAGTAAAGAGGAATAAGTGACAAGAAGAAAGTGCAGGCTGAGGAATAAGTATAAGGAGACACTGTGGTGAAAAACTGGCAAAGGAATGGCAAGGGAAGAAAGATTTTTTTTTTTTTTTTTTTTTTTTTTTAATATTGTTTCGTCATGTAGAGCCAGTTTGGTTTTATGGCTGGTAGAACACAGCTGGATGTAGACCCAGAAGATTAATGTCTCTGGGTGTCTACTTAATTTCGCTGATGTCATTAGACACGTTGAAGGTTTTCAGCAAGACTATGAATTTACTGTATTTGAGTTTCAGGTATCTGTTTTGGCTGTATTCTTGCATTGGGGTATTGACATTGGTATTAAATGATCACTGTATTGCTGGAGAGGTTGTTGGAGACTAGATATGAACTGGAGGTTCTCTAAGCCCAACACCCTCAGCCATGAAAACTATTATGTAGCTCTTCATAATTAATACAGTGTTTTACAGCTCTAGGAGTCTCTTAAACAGCTTTATCCTGGCATTCCTCTACATCAGAATAGTTTTGCTTTTTTGTCTCCACCTGCTGGTACCTGGCAGAGAGGCAAGTACATGAAATTAGGAGGTCAGAAATTCTTATGCTAAATGAGTATTTTATGTCTTTTTAACTTAATGAAATCAGCCATTTGTAAAAACACTGTGACATCATTTTATAACTCTTAGGATTTTTATAAACTTGTACCATTACTTGAACATTTTTATTTGTACAATAAAAGGTGGTGCTAAAATTATATATTTCTTTACAATCTTCAGTTTATTTTGGGAAAATGGTAGTGTAGCTAATGTGTTTTTGGAGGAAACAGCAGTAAATCATTGAGGACTTTTGCTTTTAAAAAATAATTCAAAATGCTTTTAATACCAGTGTGGTTTTGTGTATTTTGCACATATGGACTTGTGTGTTATGCAGTGTCATAGCATTCATTTTTTTGCCCCATTATGGCGAGTATCATCAGTTCTTTGCACCAAAAATCTGAAATAATTGTCCTAACTTATGAGTACTCAAACTGCTGCTGTATTTACGTAATCTGCAAGTGAAATACATGATACTAAAACATACTTTCTTAGGGAAAAAAGATCAAAAGAATTACCAGAGATTTCAATATGTCAGTTGTTTATTAATTTTTGTTTATTAGTTTTTCTCTTTAAAGCACAGCATTTTTTTTTTTTTTTTTTTAATTTCAGAAATGCTCTTTGAAGGCTAAAGAATTTGGATATGCATAGTTTTTTTTTTTTAATCTTAAGAGTTTGGGTTCTAATATATTAGAACTGTAAAAGAAACAGATGTTGAAACAGTGTAAATTAATAACTGCTAGGCAGATGACTTCAGTCTGTTCAAGCCAGAACTGAGACAATTAGTGCTGCTGGTCCGATGCCGTTTATTACTTAAAGTTGTTGTATGCATGTATAAAAATACAGTGGCAGTGAAAAGTTTCCCTATAATGATTTGCAGCTTGTCTTTCCGTGGACTGCAACGTATCAGTTAGCCACTTGTTTGCAGGTAACTAAGTGAAAAAAAATTACCCTGTTTGCTTCCCCCCTCTTAATTCTATTTTGCAAATATCTGAGTGAATTTGCAAGAGAAAAGAAATGTAAAAGTTTCCTTCTCGACTATAATCGTGGCTCTTCGTCAGTCATCACTCTTCCTGCATTTTGTTCAAGAGGCTCTAATTGTCTGCATTTGGCAGGTTTAACACTTCCTGACAGAGAGGC
The DNA here is from genome assembly GCF_947461875.1 of Haliaeetus albicilla. NCBI lineage: Eukaryota > Metazoa > Chordata > Aves > Accipitriformes > Accipitridae > Haliaeetus > Haliaeetus albicilla. The sequence continues at coordinate 6,297,144 of NC_091497.1, read as the reverse complement.
TATTAAGGGGAAGTATTCTCGCATAACTGTCACAGGCAGGAACAAAGAACCTTCAAACTCAATGTGTGGAAACCACTAACATTCTTAAATGACCCTTTTCATGCATTTTATCCCTTTAAGCTAAAATTTGGAGGGTGCAGGGTCATAGAAAGCAGCAAGGTGTAATAAAACAGTAAACCCTGATTTTTGGGGGGGGGGAGTTTTTTTTTGCTAGATTTATCTCTTGACTTAAAAACAATTGTTATTTGGAAAAATCTCATTAACAGATGTGACTGGAGTAAAAAGACTTAAAACTGATGTTGCTTTCAGGACTGCTTTGAACTTAACAAGCACCGATTTGTGGAGCAGACTAGCTAATGAAAGGAAATTAAATTTTCTGACAACTTCCCCTGCCAGCCCCCTTATTCTTCATGGGGCTGTTACTAGGTACTGAAGACTTTTAAAGAGGATTTTGTTTTATTATCGGACATAAATGAACCAGGTATGAACATTTCTTATGTATTTTTTTAAAGTTCTGACCTGGGTGCTTTTAAAACGGATTGCCTTGAAAGCTTTAAAAATATCAGGTTTCATTTTAATGTTCATAAGTCAGCCCCCATAGTTTCAGACACACTTAGCAGCTGGTGGTTTCCAGACATTACTGCCTTCCATACAAATTTTTTAATGCATGTCATGGAATAGTATAAATATTAGCAAATTTGGATGGAATTTTCAAACTTAACCCATGCCACTGTAATTTAACCCTTTTTCTTTCTAGTATTGTATAATGGAAATACATTGTTATCAGTAGAAGAAGCCAGAATTAACTACTGCAGGAGAAGAGATTTGGTTATTAAATGTAAGCAATTCAAGTACTCCCCCCCACCCTGGGTTTCCTAGTACTTTTTTCTGTACCAGGCTATAGTAGTATGAGTCAGCTGAAGCAATAGGTGGCATCAACAAAAGGATTTTTCTAATTGTCATACACTAGTAGTGTGCAGACTCTTAAGTGGAAACAATTATGTGAATCTTCTCATTTCAGATACAGTTTAAAATGATGCATTTAATGTTTATTCTGTCTTTAGAATGAAGAACTTACGAAAGTGAAATGCTTGTGTTCTTTCTTCAGTAGACACAAAAAATTTGTCTTTAAAGAAGTTCTGCAAGATTTTTTCTGAACCTGAATCACTCCCAAACAATAGAGAATCAACTCCCCCTACTGACAACAACCAGGAAAACACAAGAAATACCTGTGAGGACAGAAACAAGCTGGCAGTGGACAAACTTTAACGATCTGATTTATGGTCCATTATTGATTGTAAACTTCTAAATTCTAGCATTAAATTCCTACAACTGCAGAAAATAATTTTGCGATCCTGGTTGTGTTTCCTGTCAGCTGATTCCTCGTTGCTTTGAGTTTCTCAGTATACTAATGATGAGGTAGAATTTACATTCCACTTATGGTATTAATTTTACATTCCTCTGGCTGAAAAGGGTCAGAAGGTTGTAAAATCAAACATTAAATGAATCAGAGGAGACAGTAGTGCAATATATGACTGCCCTCAGGACATAGTGCAATGGCTGATGGGATTAACGTTGGGTCTCATTTCCTGCTTTTACAGGATGCAGATGAAGCTGTCAGAATTGCAAGGGAAATTGGTAAGTTCTTAAATTAGCTATGGTGGGATTTGTGTGCCTCTCAGCAGACATGGTTGACTAAATTGAATGTGTAATAAGTAATCCCTATAGAACAAATAATGTTTTAATAGTTTTTAAGTTCCCTGTTGCCTATAGGGGCTGGAAGAATCTAGGCGTTAATGCCCTGTCTCTTAAATCATCACATTTTTAGCTTTACAAACTGGACTTTACAGAACAAGTGCAGCCGTGATTTGTGGAATGCATGTAATATACAGTAATGAGTAGCTTGCTAAAGGAATTATTTCAAAGTATATCTGCAATTGGACACGATAGTCAGAAGTTAGGCATGGTACACTTCTCTTTATATGGAGGCTGACACCAGTGATGTTATGATCTTCATCCTTCTTCACTCTGTGGACTACAGTTAGCTTGAATATCATGCAGAGCGCCAGCCTTTCTTCTGTGCTTTCTGGAATAAAGTCACTGTTCAGCTTCTGGATGTCTTACGGAATGGTGAAAAGAGCAACTAGCAAACTGTCTGGGACTCATTTTGATGAAGGTTAAGTGTAATATGTGCTTAATGAGTTTTGGCTTTTATTTACTAAAGCTTAATATTAGGGAAAATATTAAACCATATGCTTGAAATTACACATGTTCTTAAATGCTTCCTAGAAGAAGAATCTAATGCAGTAAGAGATTTTTCTTGTTTTTTTTTTTTATTTTCATTTTAAGACACAGTAGCCATGAGAAGCTATTTAGGTACATCACAGGTACATAATTCAAAGGATGTATCTGCATTTGAAGCTTCTCTTACTGATCTAGCTACAAATACATCTCACCTGTGTCAAAAGCTATGGCTGTGCCTTATGTGCCAAATAGAAATTGGGACTTGCACTGCTGCAGATGACTTTTCATCTGTGTAACACCATTCCCCTTTGAGTTTAAGTTGGTTTTTTTTTACCCTGCACTGGGTAACTGCCCTGAACCCTCTTGGCATAGGCCTGGCTGGCTTTTAGGCTGACATAACTGAAGTCAGCTTTTCTGTGGGTCAGTCTTTATGTCCCTGTTGGGAAATCAAGTGATTACTGATCACTGTCATGGGAGCAGAAACAAAAGGAAGAGGTTATCGACCAAATCGGAACATTCGGACGAAAGCTGTAAATAAAATTGATTTTAGTCCTTAAAAAAGACATAGTATTATTACTTTATTTCAGTTCAGTTTCATTTCAATAGTCTTTCTTGCTCTTGTTTTTTAAAGATTTCCTGCAAGTATTTTTAAAGCAGTTTTGATTAATGTAAGTCAGAAGGCATTCAGTGGCTTCCTAGATAACCTTTAAAATGTATTCGTGCTTAATTTTCTTTTGAGTTCTTCTGGTGTTCTGTTGACTGGTTCCTGTCTTTGATATCAGTAGCACTTTGGAGGTCATTATATCAAGGCAGTCTTAAATCTGTAGATATTAAAGTCAATTACAGACAGCTGGGTGGTGCTTTATCTAGATGGCAAATTCTTAAACCATTTTGATACAAAAAAGTTTTGTACTATGATGGCATGCAGTGTAAGAAAAATGTCCTTTCTAGTTTTTTCCCCACCCATGTTTTGACCAGTTGATCAGTTTGGTTAAGCTTCTGTCTAATCATGACCACTGATCAGAATAAAACCCAATGATTTTTAATGTCAAAGGATCTAAAATAGGATGAAATTGAAGTCTCTTATGTATTTAATGCATTTGTCTTCATGTATAATGCACTTGATATGTAACTGAATACTTTCAGATTATTTTTAATTTCACTTACCCAGAGTGTCAGTCTTCCAAGAATGTTTAAGTAATTATTAAAAAAAAAATAAATTAATTGTGGGTCAGCACTTAAAACTCTCAAACATTGTGTAATGTTCTCATGCTGCCTGCATTTTTTTCCTGCTTCTCCCTGCTATGTTCTGTCCAAAGATCCAGTAGTAGTGGAGCATGGCACTTAAGGGTTGAGACGCTGCCTTTACCTGTTTCAGTGACTATTATTTCGGGATACAAATTTTGTCGGCATGGGAGTAAAACCTACCTTTTTCCCCTCATTTGAGATGTGCTCTCCCAAGTTGTCAAGAGAGAATGTGACAGATATATTAGGCTAAATCAGGATTTGGAAGAAGTTCAGGCACAAATTGATGTATAGGCTCCTTTCTATAGTCTGCCTTCTCTATTTGTCTCTGTGGGCTGCTGTTCTCTTGTGATCCCTTCTGTAGTGCTTAATCACATTGGCTCTTTTCCCATGCTACTTTTAAGTCTGTTTGTAAGTTGTACATTAAGAACTGCTGGCTTCTTGATTTCTGAAGCATCGATGTAACTCCAGAAAGTTTTACTCTTCAGTTTGAAAGGATTGAACAACTATGAAGTGCAAGCAGTTAACTAAATGAAATTCTGTACCAAACTGAAGAGGTGAAAACCATGTTTTTGTCATGTTTCATTTGACATGGGTTTAGTTGGTACTAGCTTTCCAATAATGGATATTGAAAAGGATCTGGTATTGCCACATGCAATGTTGCTCAAACTGATACTGCACAATGCAGTCTGTGGTCTACTACCTGCAACTTTATAAAACTGGTTAAATGACACCTAAAACTATTGTGGCAAAGGGCGGGAACTAACAGCTGTGGGACACCAGAAGTTTTACTCCTTTTACCATTCAGATTCTCAGAATGGTAAGGGCCCTGGAAACAAAGCAGTCCTAACTTAATAGTACCTATTTAACAGCAAAAGTATACCTGATGATCTTCAGATTTGACAGCTTTTTACCTTCTTGCCTTCTAAGATATTTTTAGACCCATCCTTCAGATGTGTCACAAGAATGTAAAACTATAGAACAAGAGTAGTTTTTGTTCTTACAAGCGGTTTTAATTTCATGTAAATTGGCATCTAATTTGAGGGAAGGGTTGAAAACCTAACACCTACTCAAAAATGTGCCTGCTTTGTGAGACTATTCATTGCTGTTGTCATGAGTCCTTATAAATGCTGTTAGAAATTGTTTGCATACCTCTCCCTTCCCACAACTAATCCAAGCAATCCATGTGAGCGTACTTCAGCAATCTTGATTGCTGCTGAATAGTGCAAAACTGGTTAGGAGAATGACGAGTGATGCATCCTGATCCCAGCATCCTGTACCCAATATGTACACAAAACTTAGATTCTACAAAGTCTTCCTTGTCTTAGCTCACACCAGTCTTTGATATTGGCCGAAGAACTGCTGTTTAGCTTAGTTCAGTGCCCCAGAGAGCGAGGAGTGTGTCAAGGCATATTTGAGCAAAAGTTCAAATGCCGTTATTTTCAGGGGACTGCCTAATCGTCATCCTAGCTTGCAGAGGTCTGTTGCAAAGAATTTTTCTTCTCAACCTAAAAAGTTGTATGTATCTTTTCAAAACAGGCCTTACTTTTTTTATTTTTAACTATATTGCGGCTCTCTGGAATCTTTAACTGCCTTGTATACAAGGGTGGTCGACGTGTAATCAGTATACGTAAAAGGCGGGGGAAGCAAAGTGGTCCTACACTTGGTGAGTGATACCAGTAACCCATGCATCCTGTCTGATAATTTAACCATTTGAATTGTGATATATGAACTGTAATATTCTGTAGCATGGAAAGACTCACCAAGGCTCACTGCCAACATGCCTATTTTGCTGTTGAAACGAAAGAACAGTAAATTAGGACTACACTGCTTACAGAATTAAAATCAGCAAGCCATTCAAGAGACTGTTAGACTGAAATTGTTAGCATAATTGATGATGATTTTTTCAAGTACATGTAACACTGAATAAGATAGATTAGGTGATGGAAATTGCTATAGTGAGTTTGCCTTAATAAGGCATAAAACAATGCTTATTTCAGAACTTCAGACTTGCAGCCTCTTGAGTTGGAGAGAGTCTCCGGCTGGTGATAGTGTTGCCAGAGGTGTAAGTTCGCTAGTGTTACCCAGTTAAATCTCGCTTCTTGCATGAAAATCATATGAGATGTGCTTTTTCCTTTATTTCAAGATAGCCAGTGACTTGTCTAGGAGCCTGGCAGTTGCCAGGGATCTGGAAAAGCAGCTACAGTGTAGATAAATTGTACTTGTTTAGATATTGCATATGCTGCATTTCATGAAAATAAGTTGAACTTCACTGTTTGCTGAATGCAATCTAGAGCTATTTTGCGCATGCCCTTTCACCTCTGGAATTGTAGAGGCCTTGAAAATACTTGGTATAGTTCTGCATCGAACTCATTGTTACTCTGTGACCTACCCCATACCCCTCTGTGGGCAGCATCAGATATTTCATAGGAAGACATAAGAGACACTCGAGCAAGCTTATTTGTATGGCTCTGTTTAGTCTTGCCCTTATACCTAGTAATTAGAGATTACTTTACACTCTAAAGCATGACAATTTATAGCCTTTTGGTCATCCCTACCTACAGGAACTTGATTTGTGCTCTACATATGCTTATCTATTACCTCTCTACAGCTTTCAGCCACATGAATACTCTGTAGCATGGGGTTTCACTGTCTAATAACATGTTATGTTGGAAACTATTTTATTGATTTTTGCTGTTTCTTTGTTAATTTAGTGTTCTCTTGTACTGTTACTGCTTTCCTGCCTTCCAATCAACACTACTCTGTTTCTTATGCTTGCATCATGCCTCTCTCCCCCCCCCCAATCTTGGTGGTTTTAATTATCTTCTCCTGAACCTTCTTTCAATTAAATGACTTTGGGGAGGAGGTGGGCGTACTGTATTGCTGTCACTTGACAGAGCAAGAGTAGACCAACATTCCAGAAAGAAACTGTAAACATTAGTTACACATATGATAGCAAACTTGACCATTTCTACTGCGAACCGTATTCAAATGTCCGTTTCTGTCCCCAGATCAAAGCCTTTTATAGAATGTATCTTCAATTTGCAAGGACTGATGAACTCTTCTTGCCAGACAATATCGGCTGGTCTGCTATTTGGCTTAATGTTATGATTTTCATTAAACATACTGGAGACCAAAGACTTGAAGAATCTTCTGCTATCCTGGAAATGTCAAAAACTTTCTAATCAGCTCCTTAATTTTCAAATTTCTGTACATTCATGTGGGAGAAAGGTGGAGTTCACTGATATGAATAAGAAATTGTTTTAGGAAGTTGCTTTGAAAGAAAATATTGTACTACAAGATAAACAATCATTACTAAATCTGCTTTTAAACTGCATACTTTGTTACTGTACTTTTCTAGCTTTCAGAAAACTAAGGTCCTGACTCGTACCCATGTTAAGGCATCTTGTTCTGAGAGTAACATATTACCAGTTATGCACAATGCTGTCAGACTTATACTGCTCACTTTTTCTTACTACTTGTCAGTTCGGGGAAAATCCTTTTTTATTGTGGGGGGAGAGTGTAATAATCTGATTTCTGTGATACTATGACATAACATCTAAGCAGCACAGCCCTTGAGGTGCTCTGTTATTTAAAGTGTATTGCACCAGAAGTGCTGGTAAGATACAGCTTTGCTTACTGAATCTCCTGACTAATAGTTCATGAAGATCTGCTGCTTATTTTTGCCAGTAATTTTTTGAAAAAAATTATTACAGCTATAGCTTATTTCAGCAGTAACAAAGGAAGAAAATTTTGTTCCTAAAGAAATGTGAGTTTAAAAAGGTCAAATGTCTTTATTCATAAATCACTTTGTTACTTGGGAATAATTCATTCCGTGTTTTTTTGGTATAAATGAAATGGAGAAGACAACCTTTCTTGGCTTCACAAATCACTGCACTGACAGCTAGGTCTTGAAAAGAAAAATCTCTCCTCTCCCTCCAAACAAAGTGTTTTAATAAACGAAGTTATTGTCTACTGGCATTATTGGACATGTGGTCAGTTGTCATGTTCCTCTGACCAACTGAACAAAGTTTGAACTTCTGTCTAATTGTTCCCCGCTGTTAGGCTACCCTGTCATGATCAAGGCCTCAGCAGGTGGTGGTGGGAAAGGCATGAGAATCGCTTGGGATGATGAAGAGACCAGGTGAGATGCTGTCCGAAAGCTTGCCTTGATGAATGCTGCAGTTACTGAAGTCCTATTAAGCCACTGTGAGCTGACAGTTGAGCATATATGAAATGTTAGACAGAGAAATTGGATATTATTTGGTTTCTTCCCTTTCGTACAGTGAGTGGTATACTTTGGGAGTTTGCATGTGTCTATTTAAAATTAATGTTTGCATAAACCTTACAAAACATAGTCCATTAATTTGAGTAAAAAACCATTACTTAAAACTGCCTTTAGTCCAATGATAGGCTGTAAATTTAGACTGTAAGTAACATTTTGCTGTATGCCTTTCAGAATGCTGATGTATTGTCTGTGTGTTAGGTAGAATATTTATTGGCCCTGATTCTCAAACGTTAATGCATGCCATTAGTTCTGTTAAAGTTAATGAGACTGATTATTTGATTATTCGTGTGTGGAAACACATACAGTGTTTCCAGAATGTGCTCTAACAAATTGCATACTTCTGCGTTTAAAACATTTGTCTCAGCAAACTATTGTGCCTTTGCTTGTTTGAAACAATGTTTGTTTAAACACGCAGACATTTTCATGTCTCTTAATGGTTGTCTGAATCCTGAACACTTCACGATGCAATGTTACTGTCTCAAAGTTTTACAGTCCATTCTCTACTGATATTATGGCAGTGAGGAGCCTGGTTTCTACCACATGTGCCACTGATGTTACAGAAAAATGTGTTCTGGGATTTTTTCAAAGGCTTGTAACAAAAAGCCTATTTGATCCAAAATTAGATAACCTTCTAAATGTTTTCCTTTCCACATAGAGAGAGCAGCACACATGCTAGAATCAACTCAAAGTACAACTCAGATTTTCATTAGTTCAGTTTAGTCACCTGCATGATTTCCCTGTCATATTTTTCTGTTTCTCCAAACCTAGTAACGGGGAAAAAAGGTCAATGAATGGCTGGCAGTTAAATTTTAGATTTAAAGAAAACATGGGGTTGGGTTTTTTTGGTGCACCTTGCTACCTCTAGCCCATTTATATTCAAATCTAAATAGGAAAATAAGGTTTTGTGCATTAGAATGAAAATCTAGAATAACCTGCGTGCTTATAAGGATGCTTTGTTCTCACTGCTTTAGAATCCAAAATTACTGCCTTGATCTTGTTCAGGCAGCAATTGCATCTGTTGGACTTGAAAGGAAGGCATTCATTTCTTGTTTTGCTCAGAAAGGAGCAAAGGAACTCGATTAAAGTAACTGTTTAAAAATTGAAAACTGGATCTAAAGTCATGATTGCTCATTTGTTTTGGAGAAAAGTTGTGGTTACTGTTTAGAAAGTCACCTGAGAGAGCTGATTGGTATCAACGGAAACTAGCTAGGGATGTTCTTTTTTGTACATTTGCATAAAAAATTAATTTAGTGATATTACTTTGACCCACTGATATTTAATTATACTAGTTTGAGATGCTTGCCTTGTTTGTGGAAGACCTTTGAAGTACCATTCAGCTCCTTATTATTTGCCAGTGGTGTCCTTATAATAATCCTTTTGGTTAGTTATGCAAGCCTTGTCTTTACAGTGTAATTTTATAAAGTAGTATCTAAAAGGTGCTAAGAGAAAGAACACCTAGACTGAGTCACAGATCAACAGTAGTTACTGATCCTATATTGAGGAGAAATGCTTATTTTAACATTTATGGGTAAGCAGGAATGAAGGCAAAATTAACTTGGCAAAATCCTTGTTGCAGGAAGTTAAAGTGAGATTAAGAGAACTGAAGATAGAAACATTTACTTTTCATTTACATATGAAGTAGAGCATTTGGGTTTCTATGTAGTCTGTCTTGAAGAAATACCTATGAAGTTGTAAAAGATTTGTTGTATGTGTCCATTAATTGTGTTACGGAACTAAGATTGTTCCTTTTTGTGTCTGAAGAACATCTGGCTAAGTGTTTTGAACGTGATTCGACTTGTTACTGACAAAACAATGTATCTGATCATTTTAATAATACATAAAAAGTTGTTGACCTCATGTATTGTCTTGCTGCATCAAATCCATGTAATCCTAAAAATAAACTAATTTTCAGCTATTGGCAGAATCTGAAAAGCCAGTATCTGAATGGCCTCTTGTATTTCAGGGTTCATAGATGCAACATGAGCATGAAGAATTATTGATAACATTTTGATTTGTAAATTTGTTTTGGCTTTGTCATATGGGATTAATTCCAAATGCTATTTGATAAAAAAGCCCTTGTATAAACTAATTTTATTTGAAACATACTTTTGGATTTTCAGGATAGTTGAAAATTTCTCATCTCAACTGGCTATGCATAATATTAAAAGAAGGCTTAAATATATTGTGTGGTGTGACATGGAAATAGCCACTGGAAATGGTAAAGACCTATCTGAACGACTTAATTGTTACTGTTACAGAATTATTTGCTGTGGTAACTTACTGGTGCTTCATCTTTCACATCTTGTAAATATCCCCAATGATTAAAATTTTGTTAGATTCTCTAAATATTATGATATAATTCCAGCTATAGCTAAGATTTCTGTAACTTTCAGCTAGTATTTCTTACTAGAAATACTAGAATAGTTTTACCACTGTTAGAATTATTATTTTTTTTTTTTTCTTCTTGAAATAGCACTTCATGTGCATGTGACTGTGGAAGGCTGCCATGTTGCCCCCTGTGTCTTTATCTGGGTAGGGCTGCTGTTATATTTCTTCAGATATGAATCCTCCTAACTCTCACTTCTATTGTTTTTTCCAAATTTTGGTCAAGTTCTAGTGTGGAGTTTTGTGTACAGTTCAAGCCACTAACCCACATATGAAATTAAAATAACTCTCTCTTCACTCTAATGTAATCCCTAGTCAGTTGTCTTGGTTTGAACAAGTAGAATTTAGGATGCCCTTTCTACGCATAATAGATACCCACTTGAAATTATATTGAAAATGAAGTGCAAATTTCTGGAGAGCGGTTTATGTTGAATTCAGATTTGTAGGTTCTACACAGCCTGAGAAAGTTCTGCTGCTGTATGTATCTGAAAGTACTTCTGTCTTAGTGTAGTTGATCCATCCCAGCTCTGGTCTTGTATAGGAAGAGCCTCTGTGCTTGCATCCCGGAGAGCCTGATCCAAAAGTGCTTTCCAAATGTAGTTCATTATGAAGTTCAACAAAACATGACTAGGGTAGGTGTCTGAATATCTAGAAATTTTCTGTATCATTCCTTCTTTGATTGTGGAGAAACTGAAGGCTCTCTTGTTTTCAGTACGCTTATAACAATTGTAAATAAGTCTTTAGGCTTCATGGCTTCAAACGGTTTGCTGGCAGCTCTGAAAAGGAATTCACTTGAGGACCCTATTCTCTCCAAAGACTTAACTTTTCTGGCAGAGATTGTGATGGATCTTTGAACACACAGATACTTACTGGTGTGTGGGTTCAGTATCCTACAGGAGCTACTGGCCCTTGTTTTTAAACTCTGTGGATTTGCAGATAGAAATTAGTTCCTCTAGTTAGTAGTTTCAGCTGCAAACATAACCTCTAAGTTGGAAATTTGTACTGAATTATATTCTAACAACTCCCTTTTGAGAAATTTGGAACTTTGTGCTAATCCCCCCCATCCCCCAACTTCTGTAACTTTTCCTAGATATTGAAATCTTGCAAGCTTACTGAGTGTCTGTTTTGAAAGCTTTCAACAAAGCAGCTTCCAGCAACAGATACTTAGAGATGAAAGATTTTTCCTTTTAACTTATAACGACAGGAAAACATTAATTGTCCTGTTACTGAAATTCTTTCTGGGTGCTAATGCCAATTTTATGAACGTAAGCTAAACATCTGCTCTCAAATTCCAAGAACCCCGTATAATTTCTCTTCTGCGGTCCTGTTGGTACCCTGCTGTGTTTACTTCTGCTGTTCCACAGTTGTTGCTCTTCATTGGGATGGTACAACAGGGTATGCGGGACAACTACTAGCAAATTTGTTTTTGTAGTCTGCAATAATTTTCTGCAGTTTCCCACCTTCCTTCAGAAACATCTGTTGAAGTTTTTTTCCTCATGTTGTAATCTTCCAATGGCTCTGAAGGAATGAGCACTGGAACTGGAAGAAGTTGAAACGGAATAATATGTAACAAACCCCCCTACCTCCTGAGGCAAAGGAAATGCGAAGTGTGCAGTGTGAGAGGACAGTGCTTTAAAAAACTGAACAGGATTCCTTAATACAAGCCTGTACATTGAGTTTTATTACCTTCCCAAAGCAGTGCATTTGACCTGTCAGACTGCTCTGCAAAAATAGGAGTGTATGGGTTTGGTATCTTTGGTCTGTCCTGCACAAGTATGTGCTGTAGAAGTGTTCAGGTAAGGGGAAGGAATCAACTGGATGTGTGAAGAACAGTGTTTCCTAAAACCTGCTTTTTTTAAACACAGATTTCCATGCTAGGTACAGGTGTAAACATATGTAATGTGCTGTGACTAGATAATTTTATTTTTTTTAAATTTGGAGTCAAGCTGAAGCAATGGATATTAGCTTTGAGTGTAAAATCAAGCAACATTTGAGTATTTATTGGTTATTTAACTTACTAGTCATGGTTTTAGAGGGATTCTACTGTACTAATGGTTATCAAACATCTGTTTTTAACTAGATGGCCTTTCCAATTCTAGCCTTGACAAGAAAAGACTATTTTCGTTTACTATTTCCTGATATTGGAAACTGAAATATTTCATAATGACTGCAGTCTTTTGTTAGTGTCTGGCTGCCTCCAAAGTAAGTGGTTGTTTTAATTAAAGCAGCAATGCTGATCTCGGAGCTGGAGGCAGAAAGTTTGCATGGGCTATCTCACTTCAGACAGCCGCAAGAAAGATTGTGGCGAGATCAATAAACGCTTTTGTACAACTTCAGTGTGAATAAAAGTACTGGGGGGGGACAGGGACATGGGGACCTTTAAAGACATCCTGTTCTTCTCTCCTTATAGAATTGTGCATGCTTGAAGGGACCTAGGGACATCATCTCATCCAGCTTCATCCTTGGAATAGGATCAGCACTCAATTTGAAGCTGGTTACTTTGAGCTTGGCCCAGTTGGGTCTTGCGTTGAGATTCTACAGCCTCTCCAAACAGCCTCCCACATTTCTCAGTTCTTTCCAGTAATTTTCTTTTCCTTACATCCAGTTGGAAATTCCCCACTTCAATTTATGGCCACTCTCATTTTTCTGCTGTGCGCTGCCATAAAGAGCTTGGCTCTGTTGTCTTAGTAAACTCCTCTTTAAGTGCTGGAAGGCTGCTATCAGATGTCCACTAAAGCCTTGTTGTCTTTCAGGTTCAACAAGCCTACCTGACTGTGTCAGTCCTGGTGCTCTCTGACCATCTTACTTGAGCTTATCAGCGTCTTTGAATACTAGGAGTGTCCAAAACTGGATGCAGTATTTCAAATGTGGTCTAACAGCTGCTGAGGTAAAGGGGAGTGATTGCTGCTGTTGGTCTACTAGTGGTGCTGCAGTTGATACAACCCACTATTCAATTAGCCTTCATTACTGTCAGGGTGTGTTGCTCACTGGCATCACAGCCTGTTATCCACCAGGACCTCCAAGTCCTCTTAAGCAGCCAGTCAGTTCCACAGCCTGTACTGATGCTGGGGGGTTAGGCTGTGCTAGGTACAGGACTCTGCATTCGTTCCTCTGGAAACTTGTAAGATGCTTGTGAGCCTATTCCTCCAGACTGTCTAGGTCTCTCTGAAATGCAGCCTTGCCCTTGAGTATATTGATGACCCCGTTTTAGCATGGTCCACAGACTGGTGGTGGTGCCTTCCAGGTCAATGATAAAGAGGTTAAACTGGTTCCAGAGTAATAAATTCCTGGGGAAATTCCCTTGTATTGGATTCAAGGTAGAGGACAAGCTGCTAACTTTGAGCCCAATGATCTAGCCCGTTTTTCACCCATCTAGTTGTGCACCTATGCAGACTGTAACATTCCACCTTGGAAACAATGATGCTGTGGGAGACAGTTAAGGTCTTGCTAAAGTTGAGGGACATGTCTACTGTTCTCTTGAAATTCATAGGTGTAGTCATGGAAGACAAGTAGATTGGTCAAGCATGATACTGTTGGTAAAGTCAGTCTGTTCTCAGTCACTTTCTCATGTGTCTAGAAATAGCTTTCAGGAAACCTTGCTGCATGACTCTTCCCTGGAATTAAAGCAAGGCTGACCAGCTTGTAGTTCTCCTGATTCTTTCATGCTTTTCTCAAAGATGGGTGCAATGTTTGTCTTCCTCCAGTTATCGGGAATCAAA